>NW_007232237.1:3516-11887 GCF_000164805.1 Carlito syrichta | reverse complement strand
AGGACCTGTTCTCCTTACTTTTGAATGAGTCGCCACATGCAGTTTAAAGCGCTCAATCTGAAGAAAGAGTGACCATGACAAGACAGATGAGAGAGCTCTCTATACAAGATGATGACCTGTGCCCTAGGTTGACCTGAACAAGACAAACGGCACTTAGACGGAGTGTTTTCAGTATTCGCCGTTCTTTCCTGCAAACCTGGGGACAAATGAAGTCCTTGGCTGAAGAAGATGGAGACATGTTAGCCTCCCAGCAGACTCACATCAGACCGGTAACTTTGTTTTTGGCCATGATTGCTCTTTTAATGAATCAGATTGTCCCAGTTACTGCTACTGAGATTAATATAACTTACTGGGCATATATGTCCAACCCTCCTACATTTAAACCGGTCACTTGGGATAATGAGGTCATTAATGTCTTTTCTGACTCTTCCCAACTGATGAGGGGAACTGCCTTGTTTTATGTACAAACTAAACATGTCATTAATAACAACTATACTTATGAAGGCAGTTCTTGTTCACCTCCTATTTGCTTTTATGATAATTCTAACTTTAATTATTATAAGGAGTTTTGTCTTATGCCTTCTCTAAAAACTTTGCTTACTGATAGTCCTACACAGAGTAATTACAGAGAGGACTGGTGGATTGAAATGCTAATGCCTGGAGGAACTGATCCTAGTTTAGCCGTAAAAATTTCACCACCATCCAATATACCTGTTTGTTCTTTCAATAACACCAAAAAAGATTGGCTGCTTATTCAACGTGATATTGGATATCCAAAGTGGAGAAACTGTATTTATGACTCTAAAGTGGTCTATTTTTTACCCCGTGAAAGATTAACTATCAGTGACTGGGGTATTAATCTACAACCCCATACTACAAGGCTAAACAGGGAAAATCCCATCCCTGCTAGATGACATGTTAATGGATGGGCACCTCCAGTGTTAACAACAGTCATTGGAAACAAACAAATTATCCAGCCCCATTTGTGGAGAGCTGTTGTTGCCATCAAGACAGTTGTTCTGTCCTGATCTCGTGGGGGAGTTCAACACTACAAAATAAGAGCTTGCCTACAATCTCCTTATGTGTTTTTGGCTTGGAGTGACTATCAATCCTTGACCATAATACATCCAAATGATGTTTATAATTTGTATTGTAAACAATGTGTATTAACTAATTGTTTAACTGATGCTTCTTATAAGGGATTTGTTATTCTCAGACAGCCTCCTTACTTAATGGTTCCAGTACAATTGTCATCTCGCTGGTATGAAGGGTATGGTTTGCAAACACTGTATAAGGTTAATTCCCTTTTGGAAAGACAGAAAAGATTTTTGGCTACTCTAATTTTAGGTATTACAGCTTTAATAGCAATTGCTACCACAGTTTCTGTTTCAGCTGTGGCATTGGCTAAGGAACTTCACACAGCCACATTTACTGATCAGTTATCTAAAAATGTTTCTATTGCATTAGCCACTCAGGAAATTTTTGACCAGAAATTAGAAAGTAAGGTTAATGCTTTGGAGGAAGTGGTTTTAGCTGTAGGTCAAGAACATGTGACTTTAAAAATTAAGCTGGCTCTTTGATGTCACTCTGAGTTTAAGTGGATTTGCCTCACTTCTTTAGAGGTCAACAAATCTGTCCACTCTTGGGACAAGGTTAAGAATCATGTATTTGGAATTTGGAACCATTTCGGCCTGAGTATAGATTTAACTAAGTTACATCAAGAAATTCAGGACATGACAGTTGCTGAAAAGCAATTTCAGTCCACAGAATTGGCGAACTCTATATTTAACAACTTCTCATCATTTGTTAACCAGAAGTCATTGATATCTATACTCATTAATGTGGGAATTTGTGGAGCAGTGATTCTTTTGTTACTGTGTCTCCTCCCCATCATTTTCAGAGTTAAGAGAAGGAGCATATCACAACATAATACGGAGTTTTATGGTTTTGTGCTAAAAAAAATAAAAAAGGGGAAGGTGGGAGCCAGCCACAGAGGCCCACTGAGCATTAGGGATCAGGGAGGGCCGTGGATCCCGAGACTACTAGGATGCATTTGGGAGATGTTGACCCCATTCCCTCTTCCTTTTCTTACTTAGCACTATAGTCAGAAAAAACTCCTGCTAGCTCAAACATAGAACTCTGAGACCCAGAGGAACACAGCTAACTTTAGAAACTCATTGTTCCCTTTTTTTCTACTAACTGCGGTTTTGGCTTTAGTACAACTTACAGTTTAAACTTGGGTCACATCTAAGAGTCTTAGTACTGGTCACAGGTTTTTAGTATGTTGGCTGAGAAATAAAATAATTTTATGTAGTAGTTATGTTGCTCTTAGAGGTTTGTAATAGCCATTTTGAGTGAGATTGTAATCATTTGTTCCAAGAAATGGCCCACTGTGAACTTTGGACTGGGCCACATTCTGGAGAGCCCAGCGTGATCTTTGGACTGGGCCACATTCTTTAGGAACTGGTCTAAGCTATAATTAAGAGTTTCCAAAGCAATTGTAAGTAGAATTAGCATAGAATAGAAATGTAATAGGATTTAAGTTAGTCATTATAGGTGTTGTGTACACATAAGCTTTAGAAGTTATTGATTATTAGAACATCATGATGCTAGTAGGGATTGTTGCATTGCTTTTGAGGAACATTAACCAAGCATAGGGAACAGTAAGACAATTTTGAGTTTGTCCTTCCTCATACCTGAGAAGACATCTGGTGGGTGGGGGATGCCCCTCACGCAACTGGCTTTGTGTTCACATGAAAGACATGTGAGACTGACTGTGCAAAATTTGGGGAATAAAGACCCATTGTAATTCCCAATCAATGGCTTCTGCACTAAACAGGAGTCCAGTCTCTTTCTTTCTCTCTAGTTTCTTCTCTCTTTCATAAATCACTGATGCCGTCATACCTACAGGGACCCCCGACCCTTGCATGAGTGGGACTCCTGCATAGGTGTGTAATTAAATTCTGTCTAATGGGATGTGAGTTGCAACTTCTTGTCATACCTTTGGGGAAAAAAAGTGGCTTCTTTCCCCTTCTCTTACCCTCCTTGGGAGTGGAATGAAGAGGAGGTGCTTCTGATGAGAGACATATTCTAGGGAACGTTTCCAGGGCAAGAAGTAGAAGGGTGCACTTGAAAAAGTGTATTTGGCTCTATGTAAATTAGACTTTTCTTTAAAAAAAATAGATAAAAAAATGAAGAAGATCCTGAATTCCAGGGACATCTCATGGAGCACAGTCAGCTTCCTGCTTTGTCCTATCCACAACCCCTACACTCTTCTGTTGAAGGTAAATATGGTTCCTGTCGGCTTGAAGTGTTGTGTTTTGAGGTAGCTTTGCTACAGCAGCTTGGGCTATACCTTAATTACAGAGATGTCCTAATTTTACACACTTACTATTTTCCCGTTGGATAAAGGGCTTGTGAAACACAGCATATGATGAAAAGAAAAAGAGAAATGTCTTCTCTAGCACTCTTTTTCAAGATAGTGGACAAAGCTCAACTTCACATTATAGGTACTTTTAGTGTATTACATGTTCTCAGCATTAGCACCCGATTTCATTTTTAAAGTGTATTTCTGCTGTTCATTAAACAGAATTAAAATATCTGTGTTGTGTCTATTATAATCCAGTACAAAAGCAGCAAAACTATTGTAAGCACTAAGCAACAAGGTCATTATTGACTTCTTTTTCTAGCAAAGTAACAAGATAGGAAAATAACTGGAAAAATGGTTTTTACATGGAAAATTTAATGTGCCACAGAAAATGGTATAGGGGACAATGTAAACTGTGATGACATGATTATGGGATAGTTTGTATTGAGCATGAGGGTTGGTGGCAGCTAAGTATGCCCTTCTTGAAAGAGATGCATGGCCTTGCATTTATCCCGTCCTCATGTTGCACTGCACAAACAGAACTTTATGCATCATTAGCTGGAAGGAAGTGAGGAAGCTGTGGGGATCCCTCTGACACATTTAGTCTTTGGTCTGTGGGTATTTTCTTGGACTCCAGAAGTACAGGTCACCTTTAGTCAAATGGGAAGGAGTTTTGCATCTGTCATCCATTGCAGAGCTGCAGGAGAGGGAGCAGGTGTGAAATACAACCCAGATTTTCTTTTAAGTCCATGTGGATATTTTTTTTTGTCTTGCTCTTACCTCTGGTATATCTGGGATGGTAAATAGTAAGTCAGAAAGTGGAAATGGAAAGTGTTATTATGTCTGCTACTGGGGTTTGCATAAAAAAGTACTTCCTGTGCTTCTTGAGAGGCTTGGAGAGTTTGGGGCTTTCTTCTCTTCTCTCCAGGTAGTTTTCTATCATCTCATAGTATAGTTATTTATATAAATGTATGCTGGGAATTCTATTAGCACAGGGATTGCTGACATTTCCTACACTCAAAGTCACTGGTGTTTTTAATACTATGTCCATGGTTTTAATACTATGTCCCAGAAGGATTGCAGCAAATGACTTCTTAGCATGGGAAGTTAATGAATCCAGAAATAATTGAAATTCACTATTTTTGGCATGGAGGCCCTTTATCATCTGGCTCCAGGAGGCCTTTTTTCCAGCTTCTGCCTGTTGCCTCTGTGCAATATCATATCAAATGGTAGAGGCATGGGAACCCTCAGACTAGATTGTGGCATTGGGCCACAAAGTAAGACCCATCATCCTCTCAGATTCATAGTAGATTGGATGACCCCATGACCTTCACCACAACAATTTTGCTTTTATACTCATTAAGGTCTTTGGTATTAGTGGGTGGAATCCAGTGGACAGTCTTGGGATCCTGAAATGCTCTTCCAAGAGGGTGGTGGTTAGAAAGGGAGAGGTCATGCTGTCTGCTCACACTCAGCCTCAGCCTCAGCATGCCAGGCCAGCTTTAGAGGGGAGACCACAGTTCTAGGGACCCAGCCCTTTTAGCCTCCTCCTTCTTTACTAAGGTCATTAACAAGTATGCTAATTAGTGGCAATTTCCCTGGTGGTTTTTGTGATGTGGGGACTTGTCCACTAAGAAATGACCAAAACCGCACATCATTTAAAATAGTCAGTCCTACTGGAGATAGAAATAACTCCTTGGCTGTGTTGATCCAGGAGGTGAAATCTTGGGAATAGACGCCTGGGCTTCTGACTCAGCAGAAACCACCATCTTGACATTTTTAGCTACTTCTTGGTCTTGTCCTACTGTAGAGACTATTCTTCCTGCAGGTCAAATTTGACAAAACAGCCCTACCAGATCATATTCTGAGGAACACCAGCCACTGTCAACTTGGTTTCATTCTTTGTTACCCTTCTGATGCTCAGGTTTCATAGCACATTTCTTTAAGGTATCTTCAGATTTATATACTACTGAAACAATACTTGGACAAAAATCTAAGAAGAGGGGGGGAAAGATAGAGCCATAATACAGATTGATTCTCAACTATGAATACTCGGACCCTTGGGGGATGTTTGACAATGTCTGGAGACATTTTTTGGTTATCATAACACGGTGTGTGTGTGTGTGTGTGTGTGTGTGTGTGTGTGTGTGTGTGTGTGTGTGTGTACACTACTGGTATCTAATGGGTAGAGTCCAGGGAACTGCTAAAAAATATCCTACAATGCACAGGACAACCCTCTACAACAAAGAATTCTTTAGTCCAAAATGTCAATAATGCTGAGGTTGAGAAACCCTGAAGTAGATGAAAACAAAGAAGTCTGCCTGTATATTCTGTAGTTTAAGAAATGGGTTCTAAATGTTTACTGAGCATCTATTATGTATATAAATGGTGCTGTGTTTTGTGAAAGATTCTAAGGCATGTCATATTCACTAACATCAAAAAGTTTCTAGTTTACTTGGAGATCGTACATACACAATGAAAATTTGTGTTATTTATTACACCACTAGATCATTTGCAAGGGAGATTGATACTTACATCATTTTGTTGCCATAATAAAGTGCTACAGACTGGTTGGCTTAAACAACAAAAATTTGTTTTCTCTCAATTCTGGATGCTAGAAGTCTAGATGAAGATGTTGGCTGAGTTTGTGTTTTTCTGAGGCTTCGCTCCTTGGTTTGTAGATAACTGTCTTCTTGCTGTATCTTCACATTGTCCTTCTTCTGTCTGTATCTGTGTCCTAATCTCCACTTCTGAGAAGGACATCCATCATATGGAATTAGGGACCACTCATATGACCTCATTTCAACATAATGGCCTCTTTAAAGACCCTATCTCTAAATATAGTCACATTCTGAGATACTGAAGGACAGAATGTTAGGACCTCAATATATGAATTTTTTTAGGACACAATTTATCCCACAATAGTACTCTTGTGTTATAACTTGGTAACTAGAGGTATTAATAGAAAGATAAGAAGCATCATCAGAATGCATTTTAGGGGGTTATATAAGGTCTGTTACACTAACACAAATATGTAAATGTTAATGAAAAGAAAGGCATAAGTTTAAGAGATCTATTACATAACATGGTAACTGTAGTTAATAATGTATATTTCAAAATTGCTAAAAGAATAGATATTAAATTTTCTCACCACAAAAAATGATTATGTGAAGTGATAGATTTGTTAATTAGCTTGATTTAATTATTTTGCAATGTAAACATAAATTAAAATATCACATTTTACTCCATAAACATATATAATAATTATATGTTGATTAAATGTAAAAATTTTTTTTAAATTTTTTATTATAAAATTGTAGGGTACAGTTAAGTGTTAGGTATACAAATGTGCATCGTTTAGGCACCATTGTTAATAAGGGGTGTCTCCCCATCCCCAGACAGATATTGATTACCGTTAATCCCACCTCCCTTCCCCTTCCTACCCCCCATAGTTTCTCACTGCTGTCAGTCTTTTTTTTATAGTATTGTGGTAGATGTTCAAGGTTCACTATATGAGTGAGAACATGTGATACACAGATCTTTGTTTCTGTGAGAGATCACTCAGTATTATAGACTCTAGTTCCATCCAAGATGCTGCAAAATTCATTATTTTTTCTATTTTGTGGCTATGTAGTATTCCCTCATGTATATGTACCACATTTTAAAAATCTAGTCCTCTTTTGATGAACAGCATGGTTAGTTCCAAGTTCTTGCTATTGTGAACAATGCTGTGATAAACATTTGTGTGGAGGTATCTTTTTGATAGAGTGATTTGAGTTCTTCAGGGTATATTCCCAGTAGGGGGATTGCAGGGTCATATGGGAGGTTGATATTTAGAGCTTTTAGGAATTGCCACACTGCTTTCCTCAGAGGTTGCACTAGTTTGCACTCCCACCAACAGTGTAGAAGTGTTCCCTTTTCCCCACACCCTCTCCAGCTACTGTTATTTGTGAGTTATTGATAATGGCCATTCTGACTGGAGTTAGGTGGTATCTCAGTGTGGTTTTGATTTGCATCTCCTTGATGATTAGTGAGGTTGAACATTTCTTCATGTGTCTGTTGCCTTCTCGGCTGTCTTCCTTTGAAAAGCATCTGTTCATATCTTTTGCCCACTTTATAATGGAGTTGTTTGTTTTTTTTCCTCTCAGCACGTTTGGTTTCCTTGTAGATGCAAGATGTTAAGCCTTTATCGGACCTGGAGTTGGCAAATACTTTTTCCCAGTCTGTGGGCTGTTTCCCTGCTCTTTTGATGGTTTCTTTGGCTTTGCAGAAGCTTGTCAGTTTAATGAGGTCTCACTTGTCTATCTTCTCTCTTATGGGCTGTAGGTTTCAGGTTTTTTCAGGAATTGGATGCCAGTTCCAATTTCCATAAGGGTATGTCCTACATTTTCTAAGGTTCTTATGGTTTGAGGTTTTACATTTAGGTCTCTGATCCATTTAGAGTTGATTTTTGTGTATGGGGACAGATAGGAATCTTGTTTGGGTCTTCTGCATGTGGTCAGCCAGTTTTCCCAGCACCATTTACTGAATAGGTTCTCTTCTCCCCAGTGGTAGGTGCTAGAGCCTTTGTCAAAGATGAGTTGGTTGAAAAATTGAGGTTTAACTTTTGGAATCTCAATTCTATTTCCATTGGTCTATGTGCCTGTTTTTGTACCAATACCAAGCTGTTTTGATTATTGTAGCTTTAAAGTAACGTTTGAAGTCTGGTAATGTGATAGTGCCTGCTTTCTTTTTTTTGCTGAGGATTGTTCTGGCTATTCTTGGTCATTTGTGTTTCCATATGAATTCCTGTAGTGTTTTTTCTAGGTCTGAGAAGAATGTTGCTGGTAATTTGATGGGTATTGCATTAAATCTGTAGATTGCCTTAGTTAGGATGGACAACTTCACAATATTGATGTTTCCAATCCATGAGCATGGGATATTTTTCCACTTCTTGTGTCATCTTTGATTTCTTTGAGCGGTGTTTTGTAGTTTTCATTGTAAAGGTCTTTCACATCTCTGGTT
>NW_007232237.1:0-3339 GCF_000164805.1 Carlito syrichta | reverse complement strand
TCTTTTGCACATTTATTTTATATCCTGAGACTTTGCCAAAGGTCTTTATCGGTGTAAGGAGGTTTTTGACAAATTCTCTTGGATTTTCAAGGTACACAATCATGTGATCTGCAAAGAGAGATAACTTGACTTCCTCTTTTCCTATTTGGATACCCCTGATTGCCTGCTCTTCTCTTATTGCTCTAGCCAGGACTTCCAATACTATATTGAACAGGAGGAGTGAGAGTAGGCATCCTTGTCTTGTTCTGTTTTCATGGGAAATGGTTCAAATTTTTGTGCATTAAGGAGTATGCTGGCTGTGGTTTTCCCATAGATGGCTTTTACTATTTGTGGTATCTTCCCGTATGCCTAGATGTTTGAATGTTTTTATCAAGAAGAGGTGCTGGATTTTATCAAAAACGTTTCCTGCATCTAATGATATAATCATGTGGTTTTTGTTTTGACATCTGTTGATGTATTTAATTGCATTTATGGTTTTACGAAGGTTGAACCAGCTTTGCATTCCAGGGATGAAGCCTACTTGGTCATGATGGACGGTTTTTGAATCCGGATTGCTAGGATCTTGTTGAGAACTTTACCATCTATGTTCAGCAAAGATATTGGCCTGTAGTTCTCTTTCTTTGTTGGATCTATGTTCATCAAAGATATTGACCTGTAGTTCTCTTTCTTTGTTGGATCTTTACCTGTCTTGGGTATCAATGTGATGTTAGCTCGTAAAATGATTTGGGGAGAGTTCCACCTTTCTCAATCGCCTGGAATAGCTTCAGTAGGATTGGTATCAGCTCCTTCTTAAATGTCTTGTAGAATTCTGCCGGAAAGCCATTGGGTCCAGGGCTTTTTTATTTTGTAGGTAGTTTTCTTATTACATAGTCAATTTCCTTGATTGTTATTGGTCTATTTAGGGTCTTAATTTCTTCTTGTTTCAACCTAGGCAGGTTGTGTGATGTCAGAAAGTCCTCCATTTCCTTAAGGTTTTCAAGTTTGTTTCCCTACAAGTGTACGTAGTAGTCTCTAATTATCTTTTGTATTCTTCTGGGTCAGATGTGACTTCATCTTTAGTGTTTCTGATTGTGTTTATTTGGGCTTTTTCTCTCTTTTTCTTGGTCAGTCTAGCTAGGGGACCATCAATGTTGTTTATCCTTTTGAAGAACTAGCTTTTTGTCTCATTGATTTTTTTGTATTGTCTTTTTGTCTTCTATGTCATGTATTTGGGCTTTTATTTTGGTGATCTGGATTCTTTTGATGAAATTAGGATTTTGGTGGTGTTGCTTTTCCAACTTCCTTGGTGGCTTGTTAGACTATTAATTTGTGATCCTTCCATTTTCTTCATGTGCATTTGTAGGGATATAAATTCCCCTCTTACTACAGCTTTCATGGCGTCCCAGAGATTTTGGTACGATGTTTCTTCATTTTCATTTGTTTCCAGGTACCTTTTAATCTCTGTTTTGATTCCATCATTGACCCAGGAGTTGTTTAGCATCATGCTGTTTAGTGTCCATGTCTTTGTGAGTTTTAGGGGGACCTTGTTGGTGTTGATGTTTATTTTTATTCCACTGTGGTCCAAGAAGGTACATGGTAAAATTTCGGTTATTTTAAATTTGCTTGTACTTGATTTATGGCCAAGTATGTGGTCTATCTTAGAATATGTTCCATGTGGTGACGATTAGAATGCATATCCTGTGGTCTTTGGATGGAGTGTTCTGTAGGTATCAATTAAGTCCATTTGGTCAAGAGTCACGTTGAGGTTTTGGATCTCCTTGCTGATTTTTTGTCTTGATGATCTGTCTAGGGTTGTGGGTGGGGTGTTGAAGTCCCCAACTTTGATGTTTTTGGAGTCAATTTTTTTTTAGTTTACCTAGAAGCTGCTTTATGAAAGTTGGCACTCCTATGTTGGGTGCATATATGTTTAAGATGGATATTTCTTGTTGATGGATTGAACCTTTTATCATTATGTTGTGGCCTTCTGTATCTTTTTAAATTTTTAATAGTTTGAAGGGTATTTTGTCTGAAATTAAGATCGCTACTCTTCCTTTCTTTTGTGTTCCATTTGCCTGAAGGTTTGTTTCCCATCCTCTTACTTTGAGTCTGTGAGTGTCCTTTCTAGTGAGGTGAGTCTCTTGAAGGCAATAGATTGTTGCCAGGTGATATTTTATCCATTTTGCCATTCTATGTCTTTTCAGTTGTGTATTTTGTTCATTCACATTTAGGCTTATTATTGAAATGCAAGAATTGATCCCTGTCATAAAGTTCTTACAGAGTTGTTGTTCCTGTTTGTTTGTTGTCTTTCTTTTGGTTTTGGAGTTGGTTCATGAATGTTTTTAATCTTTTGCCTGTACTCTTGTGAAGAATGTTGTTTTCTTTTCCTTTTCTTCTGTGTTCAGTACTTTCTTAAGTGTTTCTTGTAGAGGTGATCTGGTGGCAGTGTAGGTTCTTAGGGATTGGATATCTGGAATAGATTTCAATTCTCCCTCACTAATGAAGCTTAGTTTGGCTGGGTAGGTTATTCTTGGTTGAAATTTTTTCTCTTTTAGAACTTTGAAGATAGGGTTCCAGGCTCTCCTGGACTGAAGGGTTTCTGTGGATAAATCTGCTGCTATTCTAATTGGTTTTCCCTGGTAGGTAGTCTGGCCTTTTTCTCTTGCTGCCTTTAGGATTTTTCCCTTCATAGCTACTTTGTTTAAGTGAATTATTATGTGTCTGGGAATTGGTCTTCTCATTTGTTGTCTTGCAGGGGTTCTCTGAATCTCTTGTGTTTGAATTTTTTTCATCCTTAATGAGATGAGGGAAGTTTTCTTGAATGATTTCATGAAATGTTTATTCCAGTGTGGCTTCTGTTTCTCTTTCTGCCTTAGGAAGCTCAATTACTCTTAGGTTTGGTCTCTTGAAGTGGTCATTCATCTCTTGCATGTTTTGTTCTGTCTTTTTGAGCTTATTTTCTATGCTTTTGACAGTTTGGGTTAGTTCTGTGTTTTGGTCTTCGAGCTCTGAGATTCTTTCTTCGCTTGGCTGATTCTGCTTTCCATGCTTTTTAGTCTGTTGTTCATTTCCATCACAGTATTCTTTACTGCTGTCATTTCTGACATCAGCTCCTTCCTATTTTCCTCTTGTCTCTCCTCAATTTTTTTAATTCTCTCCATTAATGTCTTGACGTCTGGGTTTGTTGCATGTAGCCAGTCATTCTGGGGCCTCTTCATTGTTTGTGTTCCAGAATCTGTTTTCTCAGTGTCTGATTTCCCAGGGGTCTGTGTAAGACCTATATTCTTCTTTTGGTTTTTCTTCATTTGTGTGGATTTTCCCCCTCCCTACTTTTTCCTTCCCTCCACGTCACTGTCTTCTTTA
>NW_007232236.1:304920-318744 GCF_000164805.1 Carlito syrichta | reverse complement strand
GCCAGAAGGCTGGTGGGCAGGAGGGCGAGGCCAGCCCGCTCCCGCTCCGGCACTGCCAAGCGGGTTGCTCCGAGGAGCCGCGCGGTGCCCCGGAAAGGCTGGGGGCGCGTCCGGGGGTTCCGCCCCCTCAGCGCCGCTCCTAGCGCCCAGGGCCTGGCCTCCTCTAGCCTCGTGTGCAAGTTCGTAAGTGTCGGCCTCACAAGACTGTCTGCATGTCAGGTGTCCGTTCTGTCTGAATCTAGGCTGCGGTAACTCGCGGTGGCACTTTTAGGCCTGGCAGAGTCACACAAAGGAGCGCTGACCGTCACTTGCCTGGAATCTTTCATGGCTCCCTGTTACCCACACTGTAGCACGGTGCCCGATGCCCTTGGCAGCAGGGCCTCCAGCCCCTACTGACCCTTCCTCTTCCCCAGCCCCGCCCCTGCCTTTTGCGCACCTGCTCCCTCTGCCTGGAAGGCTGTTCCTCCTCCTTTGCCCACTTCGAGAACTCCTGCTCTGCATTCAAGACCGACTCGGGGTGCAGGACAGGAGTCAGAAGACACACATTTTACTCTTGGCCTTGCCTTTGACATACTGCTCTGTAAACTGGGGGAGTCAGACCAGATGACACTGCAGAGCTCTTCCAACTCTGCCTTTCCCAGATGCATCATCCAGCAAACGTTTCCCGAGCGCCTGCTCCACGCCTGAAGAGTCAGGGAGGTTCAGGTGAGCCTTGAAGAATAAAGTGTGTCAGGGTTGCTTCGGGAGCGCTGAGGAGCACCTTAACCCAGCCAGGAGGGCAGGAGAGGCTTCTCAGAGCACAGGTGTTCGAGTAGGAGTTTTCTGGGGAGGGGCAGCCCCTTTGTGCGAATTCCAGATCTGCAAATAGGTGGGCAAATGTTTGGTCCCGGGATTTCTTTGCTTTTTTTTCCGAATAGGAGTCTCACTCTGTTACCCAGGCTGGAGTGCAGTAGCATGCTCATAACCACCCCGGCATCCACCTGCTGGGCTCCAGTGATCCTTCTGCCTCAGCCTTCCAAGGAACCAGAAATACAAGTGTGAGCTACCACACCCGGCTAAATTATTATTACTATTATTTATTGTAGAGATGAGGTCTCACCAAGTTGCCCAGGCTGGTCTCAAACCCCTGGGCTCAGACAATCCTCTTGCCTCGGCCTCCCAAAGTGCTGGGATCACAGGCTTCAGCCACTGCGCCTGGCCGGTCCCAGGATTTCTCTGAGAGTCAGCCAGACGTAGCCATCTGGGGCCCAGCACAGGGCCGGCAATCAGTGGATTTTTACTGAACTGGAGGAGGAAGGCGGTGCTTGGGGCTGAGGCTCTGCCTCCTGCGTTGGGGCTCCCTTCCTCTCTCTTCTTTTAGTCCTGCCCTAGTCTCCCATCCTGGGCCTTGAGTTCCCCAGCAGGGGTTTTGGGGAGACAGTGGGTCCCTCACTGACTCAATAACAGTAGCTGAAGGTACGTCGCACCTATCCAATGCTTGCATCAGCTGGACCCATCATTTCTTTAATCCTCCCAACTGCATTTCCTAGACTAGTAGACAGAGGCTCAGAGCAGTGAAGTGACTCGACCAGGCTCACACAGCAGTCAGGGTGGGACCCCGTGTCCTTCCATCTCAAGTTCTCCACGTGAGAAAGAGCTCACGGCAGACTGGGCTGTCCCTCTGTCCAGAGGTTTGCGTCGTGTCTCACCAGGTGACTTGAGCTGCTGGAGCCCAGGGGTCTGCTCTCTCCTCTGTTCCTCCGCCTGCCGCGTGGCTGGGCACACAAGAGGGGCCTAGGGGCTTATCTTGCTGAACAATCTTAGAAAGACAAGTGGGGATATCGAGACTCGGGCGGGCCAGGGGCATGGCCAAGGCCACACAGCAGACCAGGTGGTAGAGCCGGAACCACCCAGGATGCTGCGGGGGCCGAGCTCCAGCCTGTCTGTCCGTCCTTCCTCTCCCCTGCATCCAGCCCCTTCCCATTCCTGCAACCAGACCTCTCTCGCTGCCCTGCCCAAGCTCCTCCGCCCTTGCCTTTGCCGCCATGCAGCTTCGCAGTCCACCCATAAGCCTGCATGTCTCACGCTCCTGCTCCTCAGAGGCCCTCGTCTCCTGAGGAGAAAGCCCACCCGCCCTAACCTGGCCCTCCAGTCTCCCCTTGGCCTGGGCTTGTGGCCACTGTGCCCACAGGTAGCACTCCCAGCCCCTACCCCCCACCCCTCTCCAGACAGGCTCTGGCCCCCAGGCCTTTGCACTCACCAGCCCCTCGCTTGTGTCACCCTCTCCCTTTGTCTGGTAGTCCTCCTGCAGAATGGCGAGAGCAGATATCACTTCTGGGAAGGCTAGGCTTCCTCTGGGCCCCTGCGGACTCTAAGCTTCCCCATCACACCTCGGATGACCCTGGGATTGTAACACTCAGCTTACACATCATGCTCTAGACCGGCACCGTCCAAGAGAAACGCAACGTGAGCCACAAATGCAAACCCCGTATGCAGTGCCACATTTTCTAGACACCATATTACAAAAAATAAAGTGAAACTGGTAAAATCAATTTTATTTTATGTAACTCCTTACATCAAAAATACCATGTAATCAATATAATAATAAATGAGGTGTTTTGTGAGCTATCAGTAGTATTAATGAGGGATCTTACAGACTTTTTTGGTCTGCGTCTTTGAAATCCGTGTCTCTGTGGGGACTAGCCACATTGCCGTGCTTGGCAGTCACTTATGGCAAGAGGCCCCTAGGGTGGACGGTGCAGCTGTGGGCCTCTGAGGGCAGAAACCACGCCTGGTTCTTGGGTCTGGGTCCCCGTCACCCTGCTGTGCCTGGCCCAGGGACAGCAGCAGAGCATTGTTGTGAAGCCCCGGGCTGAGAGCTCAGCTTTGCCACTTGGCAGCTGTGACATCGGCCAATCCCAGTGGGCCTCAGCTCCCTGATCTGTAAAGTGGTGACGATAACATCTTCAATATGGTTCAGGATCTGAACAGAAATTACATTGTTATGGAGGGAGTCTACAGATTTTTACAGATACAAGACTGAAGGCGAGAAGGCGGAGCAGTCTGCCCAGGAAGTACACAGAATGTGGGGACCAGGGCTCCTTCCCTCAACCCTTCCCCCTGGCTTCTTGCCCTGGCAGACCCTGGGGCCTGGGCCTGTGCCCACACTGTCCCTTTCAGAACCCTGGTCTGCAGGGCTCAGATGGGCAGAGAGGCTTGCTCCAGTATAATGCTGGCAGCTCCAGGGGCTAGGCCATGGGACTTATAAAGTGCCGTGGGAATGATGGTCTGTGGCCTGGCATTTGGCCAGGGGGCCGGGGCAGCAGGAGTGTGGCAAGGCGAGCACAGGGCCAGGTGCCATGGGCATCACTTGCTGCTGCTGACTGATCCCTGGAGCCTAGGGATGTGTGTGCTGGGCTCCTTGATCCCCTGCCAGCCAGTGGCCAGGGCCTACATGTGCTTGGGCCATGTGGGCCCGGAGGGGCAAGCAAGCCTGGCTGCCGCCCCTCCTCCCCCTCACACCTTTTCCCTCTGGGGCCTCGAGCTCCTCAGGACCCCTTCTACACTGCTACTCCTCCAGGGTGGGCAGTGATTATTGGTACCAGGGTCTGCTGCCTCCTCCAGATGAAGGACAGGGACCAGTGCCCTGCACAGGGCTCACCCTGGAGAGCTGGCTGAGCCAACAGCAAGTAAAGCAAAATGGTATCTGGAACACCGTAGCAGCCAGTGGGCGGCAGGAATTCACAGCAGACTAGAGTGTCTGCAGCATCTTCTGGGAAGGAGGTGGCCTGGGACTGGGTCAAAAAGCCCAAGCAAAGGACCAGGAGTGGGGGCCCATATCCTAGCACTTTAGGAGGTCAAGGTGGGAGGATCACTTGAGGCCAGAAGTTTGAAACCAGCCTGGGTGACAGAGTAAGACCCCACCTCTTAAAAAAAAGGGAAAAGAAAAAGAAGAAAAAAAGCCCAAGCAGGATCTAGACAAGGAAGGAGAAGAAGCAGGGTATTCTGGGGTGGGCAGTGGTGTGTGTAGGGTGCAGACCCTGCCCAGGGAGCGGACAATCAGTGACAGGAAAAGCTGACATTTATTGAGAACTTACTGAATGCAAGTCCACACATGACTCCTCTGTCTCCCCATCTGTTATCATCCCCGAGGACGGGTGAGGAGGCTGAGGTTAAGAGGGTACAAAGTCAGCCGAGTGCAGTATGGGACGACGGTGCCCTGGCACCTTCCTTGGTGGGCCTGCACCGCCCCCCCTGCCGCAGGAGGCCGTGCTGGGAGTGGTCTCCTGCAGGGGGCAGCAGTCACAAGAGCACTTCCGGCCTTGGAGAGGGCAGCTGAGGGCATAAGCATCCGGAATGAGACTTGCGGGGTCCTGGGGGCAGCAGCAGCTCCACTCACTGATGGTTTCTCAGTGCCAGGCTCTGGGTTTGGCCTTCACCAGACACAACTCTGCATGGGGAGAGGACACCTTCGCTCCTCAGAGCCCAACCCCATGAATGCTAAGCCCTGGGGAATCATAGTGATGGAGAGCCCTGGGACATCGTGGAATCCTGTCCCCCACCCACCCGCAACACTGGAGCGGTTCCTGGAAAAGACATTGCTGATTGCATGAGAGAGGGGAAGGGCCTTCCGGGCAGAAGGCACGGTCCATGCAAAGGCCTGGACGGAGGAACTGTCCAACAGCCCTGTATAGTTGGGGGCCGCTGGAAGAGAGGCAGAGCCAAGTCCTGCCCTCCAAGAACGGCAGGTTGAAGAGCTGGGACGCACCCCCTAGTGCTGGCCCGCTAGTGCCAGAGCGGGGACAGGGTCTCCCAGCACTGTCTGTGCCAAGTTAGCAAGAGCTTTCTTACTATGAAATGGGGGTGCCGGTTCCTTGGGGCTGGTGAAGGTTGCAGAAAGTTTTGCAGACCCGCCTAAGGACAGGACTTTACCCCATCCGTGCCCTTCCGGAGGGCAGCGATCAGCAGACCAGCTGGGTGCTGAGGACAGGGTCCAGGGTGGGCCCTGCTCTGCGCCCAAGCCCCACCGTGACTCTCAGAGGCTGGAGCTGTGGCTCACCGGACTAACGGGGTAAGTTGGCCCTGGCGCGCAGGTGGTCTGACTCGCGCCTCCCCCTGCGCCTCCCCCCGCAGGCACCATGGCCCGGAGCGGGGCGCTGCTGTTCCTGCTGCTGCTGCCCCCACAGCTGCACCTGGGTCCTGTGCTGGCCGTGAGGGCCCCGGCGTTCCGCCCAAGCGGCGGCCACAGCCGGAGCCCCGAAGAGAACGAATTCGTGGAGGAGGAGCCGGTGCTGGTCCTGAGCCCCGAGGAGCCAGGGCTGGGCCCAGCCACAATCGACTGCCCCCGCGACTGCGCCTGCTCCCAGGAGGGTGTCGTGGACTGTGGCGGCATCGACCTGCGTGAGTTCCCAGGGGACCTGCCTGAGCACACCAACCACCTGTCTTTGCAGGTGAGGTCGACGTTGCCCCAGTGGTCATCAGCGGCCGTCCCCCAACACACATGCGGCTCCCATTCCAGAACCCCCAGCACTCACAGCAGCCTGTTCTCCAACACGAGATGCCCCAGGGCTCTCCATCACTGTGATCCACCAGGGCTTAGCATTCATGGGCCTGGGCTCTGAGGAGCGAAGGTGTCCTCTCCCCATGCAGAGCTGTGTCTGGTGTAGGCCAAGCCCAGAGCCTGGCACTGAGAAACCATCAGTGAGTGGAGCTGCTGCTGCCCCCAGGACCCCGCAAGTCTCATTCCGGATGCTTATACCCTCAGCCGCCCAATGTGTGTGGCTCCCAACCCCAGATGCGGTGGGATCCGTGGAGGCCTGGGCCACCCCTGTGGCTCCCTCTCCTAATGTCCCAGTCGCAGAGCACTGTGATATGATAATCCGTTGTACTCACTTAGAGAAGTCGGGGCTGAGGCCCAGTGAGTAGAGTCAGGCTGTCTGAAAATGTACAGATCTGCCCAGCAGCTGACCCTCTGAATCGACAGTCAGGGCACCCAGACACCATTGCAGGGTCAGGAAAATCAGAGCAAAGTAGACCTGACTGGAATATTCTGGGGCCTCAGAGCATTGAAGGAGTGCTCCCTCCAGCTGGGTTTGAGAACTTTGAGAAGCAGGGGTCTCTGGGAGCATAGGGGCAGCCAGCATTGCCTTGTGCGGCCCAGTAGCCCTGGGGGAGCGGGAGGGGTCATGATATCCATTTCCAGAGGAGAATCAGGCCCAGTGGGGGAAAGTGACTGGACTGGCCTGCCGTCACATACACAGGTGGGTCTGGGCTGGCAGCTGTGGGAGCCCAAGGTCAAGGTAGCCAGTGAGGGAAAGGGGCAACTTGAGGACAGCTCTTATTGCGACTTCGCTGGCTCATTCACTCGTATGTCACCCATCTCTTGGGTCCCCGCTCCACACCTCCGGTCCTGTGTGGACTGCCGAGCCTGTAGGGTAGATCTTGACACGCCTTGCCCTTCAGGTGCTCACAGTCTGTGGGCGGGGCAGAGACCTAGACAGGTAGAGATACAGATCAAAATGGAATAGAAGGACTTGCACTGTGGGGCCCTAGTCCAGCCCCAGTCCAACCCAGGAAGGCTTCTGGAGGGGTGGGACCTGACCCAGGTGTTAAAGCGTTCCAAGAGCAGAAATGACTGCAGGGCCCAGGAAGGGAAGCTGCTGTGGCCACTGCTGTGCTGCAGAGCTGGCCCCCGGGGTCTGCTGCCATGGGGAGAATTCCAAGGGGGCTGGCTCCTCGGCCAGGGGCTCAGGATGGGGCAGGAGCCCTGGGCACAGCCCCCACGGCTGACACTGCCTCCTCGTTGTCCTCTCCCCTGCTCCAGAACAACCAGCTGGAGAAGATCTACCCTGAGGAACTCTCTAGGCTGCACCGGCTGGAGACACTGAACCTCCAGAACAACCGCCTGACTTCCCGAGGTGAGGGGTCTCCCAGGGCCCCGGGTCAGGGGCACCAGGCGGGGACTTGGGGGCCTGAGCGCGGTGCTGGGTGCCTGTGGGAAGCACTTGGCCCTGCAGATGGTGGGGTGTGGGCAAGAGCTGGCCTGGGCGGGGCTGGCAGCAGGGCTGCCTGAGGACAGCTCCACATGGTCAAGGGGCTCCCTGATGTCACCTAAACGCCACCCTGGGTGTTTCTGAGACCTTGGGGGTGGGTCAGGGGAGAGGCCTCAGAGAAGCTTGGCTTCCCAGGACCTGGTCACAGGACCTTGAACTCAGAGGGCCTTTAGATCAAAGAGGTGCAGAGTCTCAAATTTAACAAAGTTTTTTTTTTTTTTTTCTGATGGTGAAAACAATATATGATTAGGGTAGAGAATTTGGAAAATAAAATGGTACTCATAATTCTGTCACCCGGAATTAATCTTTAGGGACATTTTGGTATATTTCTTTCCATTTTTAAAAAAAGGCAGTTTTCCTGAGGTATAATTCATATGCCATAAGATTTACCCAATTTAAAGGTAAAATGTGACAAGTTTTAATAAGTTTATGGAGTTGTGCAGCCATCAGCACAATCCAGTCCTGTCTGTTCTACTTTGTGTTGGGCTGGGTGCAGTGGCTGAAGCCTGTAATCCCAGCACTTTGGGAGGCTGAGGCAAGAGGATTGCCTGGGCTCAGGGGTTCGAGACCAGCCTGGGCAACTTGGTGAGACCTTGTCTCTACAATAAATCAAGCTGGGTACGGTAGTGCACACCTATAGTTCTAGCTACTTGGAAGGCTGAGGCAGAAGGAGCCCCTGAGCCCAGCAGGGCAAGGCTGCAGCAGCCGTGAGCTGGAGCCACTGCACTGCAGCCTGGGTGACAGAGTGAGACTCCAACTCAAAACAAGAACAGAAACAAAAACAAAAAACTGATGGCTACACTTGTGCTACAGATATAAACCTGCCTTGGTGCCCTTAGAATGGGGACCAAGCACTTCCCATGTTGCCGAAAACTCCCACTGACCATCATTTCCCAGTGGCAGCAGGGTTTTCTGGGGAAGTACACTCCACAGTTTTTATAACTGTTCCCTTTGCTAGACACTTGGGTGAATCCCACCATCTGGGGGTCTTGGAGTCCTGGAATTGAGCGTCTGAGGGTGGCCCGGGGATGGAGAAGGGCCAGCCTGGCGGGGCTCCTGGTGACAGCTGAGTCCTGACACTACCTCTGCCAGAGGGGGCAGGGGTGAGCCAGGTGGTGGGGAGGCCCAGCCCCTCCCCCACACGGAATCATCCCAGCTAGGCCCCACCTGCCCATGGGTGGGGCTGGGAATGGAGAGGGGCTCTGGCCTGTGGGGCTGTCCCTGAGGGGAGCACTCCTTCCTGGCAGGACGGGTTAGCTGGGTCCTCTGCCGATGGCCTGATCTTATGAGTATCAGCCCTACTCAGGGGGAGGAGTCACCTAGTCCCTGCTGGCTCCTCCAGGCCTGGGCCTGTATGAGCAGGGGAAAGAGGGCGGGGCCGTGCAAGGCCTCAGGACTGACTGGGAAGGGATCTGAGCTGCCTCGGCCTCTTGGTCCTGGAGACTGGGGTGGGCCTGGGGGGGTGGGTGCTCGCCTGTTCCCCTGTAGCGTCTCCTTCATCCAGGGCTCTGACCGATGCCTGTCCTTTGAAGGGCTCCCAGAGAAGGCGTTTGAGCATCTGACCAACCTCAACTATCTGTACCTGGCCAATAACAAGGTGAGGGGCTTGAGGCAGGGCAGGGTGCACTGCCCTGTCCTCCTGACGTTGTCTTCCTTGAGTTGCGTGAACTTTCACCAGGACCTTTTCTGGGCTGGCCACGGAGTCCCTGGGCTGGCCACGGAGAAGGGGTAGCCTGGCTGGGCTCCTGGTGACAGCTGAGTCCTGACACTACCTCTGCCAGACGGGGCAGGGGTGAGCCAGGAGGCAGGGGAGGCTGCTCAGACATGGCTCTGGGTAGGGGGTGAGGTAGACACAGACCCCATGCCTATAACTTGGGGCATCAGAGTGTGTCCGAGAATGAAGACAGAGGCTGAAGCCTGCAGGAGTATAGGGGAGAGGAAGCTCATCCCCACTGGGGAGGGGGAACTGGAAGGCTTCTTGGAGGAGAAGGCATTTGGACAGGTCATGAAGGGTAATAGGCACTGCTGTAGAAAGGACAGCAAAAGTGAAAGCACAAAGGCACTCAAGCTCAAAATACTTGGCATGTTCCAGGGCTGTGGCCTAGCCCCTCCTCTGAACTCTTCCGAGGTGACGTGTCTCCTCCCAGGCTTTGATTCCCATCTGCCTCTTGGCTACTTGCGGTGACTGTCTCCAAGCCTTTCTACTCCTGGAGCTGGAGACTCAAAGACCCACCTGTTCCCCTGACATCTCCTCTAGACGGTGAACGGAAGTAGAACTCTTACTTCCTGCCTCCAAGCCTGATGCTCCCCACCTTCCCATCTCTGTAAAGGGCATCTCCAGCTCCCTACGGCCCCTGGGTCCAGGCCCCAAGTTCAGGAGTGACCTTGGATTCTGAGCTGCCCTCACCACATCCAGTCCCCTGCAGGTCCTCAGCCCCTCACAGCCCCACGCCACCATCCCTCACCTGGACTCCCCTTCCTCCTCGTTGGCCTCCCCATTCTCAGGGCAGCCAGAGCACCCTTAAAAGTCCTACCCGCTTCTACCCCTCATCCAGCCAGGATGAGCCCAGGAGGACGGGCGGGCCAGAGGACAGGCTCAGAGAGCTCTGAATGCCAAGTGAAGGGCTGGGGGAGACAGAGAGGTTTTGCTTGTGTTTCTTCAAAGCAGCGGGACAGGCTTCATTTTGGAAAGATGGCCCTGGATGCAGGGAGGAGACACACTGAGGGGGTCCCGGCGAGTGGCAGGCGGTGGGACCCAGAGCTGGGATCTGCCCCTGCATTGGTCTTTCGGCCCCAACTCTTCCCTTTCCAGCTGACCTTGGCACCCCGGTTCCTGCCAAACGCCCTGATCAGTGTGGACTTTGCTGCCAACTATCTCACCAAGATCTACGGGCTCACCTTTGGCCAGAAGCCAAACTTGAGGTCAGAAGTCAGAGGGGTGCCCTGGGCTGGGGCTGGGGCAAGGGCAGGGGCCGAGGCAGGGTCCACCCATCCTGTGTCGGGCACAGACTGGCCCCAGAGGAGGGGATTGCTGGGTAGTGGGGGGACAGGCAGGGCTGGAGGTGCACAGGACTGTAAGGGATGAGGGGACTCGGTCCAACAAGCAAGGACAAGTGTTGCCTGTAGGAATTGTGGGAACTGTGTGGGGGGGTTTCCGCCCTTCCCTGCCCCTGGGGGAGGGTAGCGTCTTCCCCCAGGCAGAAGTGCCCTTTGCTGGGGTGGTGTCGGGAGGAGCGAGGGCCCCAGCCTAGGTGTGCGAGCAGGGCGGGGTGGTATGAGGCCAGGTGGGGGGCTGCTCTGGAGTCCTCTTCCAGTAAGGAGGTTGGGCTGGACAGCCCCAGTGCTGCCTCTGTCATCTCACTCGATTCTCTGCATCTGCCTGAGGACCCCGGGGTCACTGTGCAAGGCCCCATCCCACAGATGAGAAGGCGAAGGCGCAAGCCAGGCCACACAGCGAGACTGAGCTGTACCTTTTACCTGGTCATCTTGTTCCTCGTCTTCCCTCCTAGGGTGTTAGCTCCATGAGGGCAGGGTCTCGGTCGTGTCCACCGTGATAGCTTCGGAGCCCAGAACACTCTGGCACCTAGTGTGTGTGTGTGTGTGTGTGTGTGTGTGTGTGTGTGTGTGTGTGTGTGTGTGTATTTATACTTATACACATAAATATATGTATATGTATGAAGGGGACCCCCAAAACCCCCCAGAATTATCTTTTGGAGGGTGAGCCCCTTGTGGTACAGGCTTCCCCCACTAGGTTGGTATTCTAGACCCCCATCGGCATCTCTGTACCAGCTAGCTTTGTTGTGAGAGGCTGTGTTCCATTTTAGTGAATTTTTTTTGGAGGTTCTTTCAGTGCATTTGCCCATTTCATGATGGTGATTTACAAGCATACCTGCCCTGAGTGTTCAGCAGTTTTTGCCCCCCCAAAAGCATAACCTCCATGCCCCACCCTCCCTATTCACCCAGTCTCACCCCGGTGACTTTTTTTTGTTTCCTTGAATGAAAAATGTTTCCTCAGAGGGAAACATTTTGCTGCTATGGAAGAGGTGAAACAAAAAACGGCAGAAGCACTAAAAGGTGTCAAAATTGACGAGTTCAAAAACTCTTTTGAGCAGCAGAAAAAGCATCTCGGTAGGTGTCTTACATCAAACAGAGAGTACTTTGAAGGTGATTGAAGTTTAAACATGTAAGAATAAGTACACAAATTTTTAATAAACAAATTCCGTTTTTTGAGTCCCCCTCCTATCTACATTGGCTATATCACATAATGTGATATATCCATTATATATTTGCTGGATGAATGAGGGTCATCTCCTGTGTGACAGGCCCTATGCTGGGCACTGGGGACAAAGAGGCAGACGGGAATAGGCCCTGTCTTCAGCCAGTCCTACAGAACTCAGAGCCAGGCTGTGTGAGGTTGGCAGGCAGAGATGAAGGAGCTGAGAGGTGGGTAAGGACTCTGGGGCTGGAATGGTAGGAATTGACTGAGAACCTTGCAAGGCAAGGAGATGCCCCAGCTGGGGCCAGGAAATCCTATTTCTGCCACTAGCATGTGGGATCACTTTTGGGGGGGCACTGCCCCTCTGGTCCTCAGTCCCTCGACTTGGAGGGCGGAGGCTCTGAGGCTCTTCTGACTCTGTACCCTCCGGCTGGTATGGGAGGAGAGGGCCCCAGGTCCCAGACTCAGCCCGAGCAAGGGTTTGGAGACTCAGTGGCCCCAGGCTGGGGGGAACCCGGGCAGGGTGAGCACCTATACCTCTTCCCCCAGGTCAGTGTACCTGCACAACAACAAGCTGGCAGATGCCGGGCTGCCAGACAACATGTTCAACGGCTCCAGCAATGTCGAGATCCTCATCCTGTCCAGCAACTTCCTGCGCCACGTGCCTAAGCACCTGCCGCCTGCCCTGTACAAGCTGCACCTCAAGGTGGGCAGGGGAGGGCGCAGAGAGGGGGATGACAGACCCCGTGGCCAGGGGACGGGAGCAGGGCCCTACAGGGGGAAGAGCACAGGCCCGCGTGGGCACAGGCACTGCCCAAGTGGGGCAGTGGGGCTGAGAGCTGAGTCCACCACGAAGGAGTGGGCAGAGGCCTGGGCACCCAGCCATTGGGCAGGCTGTGTGTGTGGCTGTCAGCGCCACACCCGGGTGCTCCAGGCCTGGGTCCCCTCCACAGCTCACCCTGAAGCCCTGGCCCTGCTTCCTAGCTCCCTCTCATGCTCCCCTCCAGAACAACAAGCTGGAGAAGATCCCTCCAGGGGCCTTCAGTGCACTGAGCAACCTGAGAGAGCTGTATCTGCAGAACAATTACCTGACTGACGAGGGCCTGGACAACGAGACCTTCTGGTGGGTTCCCAACTCAGCAGGTCCTCAGTGGGACCGTGTGCCCGGGAAGCGCCTCTCGGGACCTACCACCCAACGAAGCCCTCACACACATCCCTTGCCTCCCCCTAGTCAGGTTCCCTGCAGAAGGAACGTGGAGGCTGTGCCTCTGTTGACATTTCTGTCCCCAAGAACAGGTGATGCGTGTAGGTAAGGCCTGCCAAGATTCCAGGGAGGCAAGGATGCATTCACAAATTCAGGCATTCTTGTTAAAGGCAAATACTTTCTCTCTCTCTCTCGCTCTCTGTCTCTCTCTCTCTCTCTCTCTCTCTCTCTCTCCCAGAGTAGCCATACAAAGCTAATTGGCTGGGTGCAGTGGCTTACACCTGTCATCCCTATACTTTGGGAGGATGAGGTGGGAGAATCACTTGAACCCAGGAGTTCGAGACCAGCCCAGGCAACATAGCGAGACCTCATCTCTACAAAATAATAATAATACACAAATTAGCCAGGCATGGGGGTGCACACCTGTAGTCCCAGTTACTCAGGAGGCTGAGGTGGAAGGATCACCTGAGCCCAGGAGGTCAAGGCTGTGGCGAGTAGTGATGGCAGCACTGCTCTCCAGCCTGGGCAACGTAGTGAGATTCTCTCTCCTCCTCTCAAATAAGTAAATAAGTAAATAAAAATAAGCAAACAGGAGGTTAAACAGTGACCTCCAAGCAAACGCCCACGTGTCGGAAACTGGGCCGTTCCCCACCAACACATCATTGAGCCGACCCCTGAGAGGCCCAGCGAGGGCCGAGGTCCCCCTCAGATGACTCAGAGGCGAGCCCCTGCCACCTCCCTTGGGGGGGATCCGTGCCGTGTGGCTCCTGCCAGCCGTCCTGCTTCCCCCTCAACCCCTCCCCCCGCCCCCCAGGAAGCTCTCCAGCCTGGAGTACCTGGATCTGTCCAGCAACAACCTGTCGCGCGTCCCCGCGGGGCTGCCGCGCGGCCTGGTGCTGCTGCACCTGGAGAAGAACGCCATCCGCCGCGTGGACGCGGACGTGCTGACGCCCATCCGCAGCCTCGAGTACCTGCTGCTGCACAGCAACCAGCTGCACGCGCAGGGCATCCACCCGCAGGCCTTCCAGGGCCTCAAGCGGCTGCACACGGTGCACCTGTACAACAACGCGCTGGAGCGCGTGCCCCGCGGCCTGCCGCGCCGCGTGCGCACGCTCATGATTCTGCACAACCAGATCGCCGGCATCGGCCGCGACGACTTCGCCGCCACCTACTTCCTGGAGGAGCTCAACCTCAGCTACAACCGCATCACCAGCCCGCAGGTGCACCGCGACGCCTTCCGCAAGCTGCGCCTGCTGCGCTCCCTGGACCTGTCCGGCAACCGGCTGCACACGCTGCCGCCCGGGCTGCCCCGCAACGTGCACGTGCTGAAGGTCAAGCGCAACGAGCTGGCGGCGCTGGCGCGCGGGGCGCTA
>NW_007232236.1:279924-304607 GCF_000164805.1 Carlito syrichta | reverse complement strand
CGTGGGGGTCATGGCTGCTGGAAGGGGACCATGGTTCGGGGGTGGGGGTGGGGCACGGGAGAGTCAAGCTCACCCCACCTGCGGGTGCTGGAGTGGGTGCTTGGAGAGGGCCAGGCCTCGGGTGGGGGTGGCCTTGGCCTGCCCTCACCTGTATGCAGAGGGCTGGGGCAGGGGGCATCTGCTTGGCCTTCTGGGGCTGGTCAGTGGGTCCGGCTGCTGTGGCCACATGGTCAGAGTCAGGCAGGGATGTGTGGGCACATGAATCCATCTAGTTTGGTAAGAAGTGAAAACTCCCCTCCACAATGAGCATGAACCAAAAGGGAAATTCGCCAGAGACCCTGGGAGGGAGCTTGAGGTGCTGCCGGGCCAGGGGCTGCCTGACCACTCCGTGGCTCCCTGTGGCTTGCCACAACTCCTCTGTGACCCCACCAGGGCCTGCCCTTCGCGGCAAACCTGACTGTCCCGTCTCTCCCAGCTGTCCTAAGGGCTTGCTTCTCCAGGCGGCCTTCCTTCACCCTTGGCCTTCCTCTGCTCTGCTTTCTTCAGAAGCCTCGTCCCTTCCAGACTTAGGTCATCTGCTTGCTTGTTTATTGCTGGTCCCTCGGGTTGGATTGAGGAGCAGGCATTTTAGGCTGTGGGGTCACTCCTTTGCGTGGTGGGCTCGCAGTCAGTGCTTGTGGAGGGATGACAGCGATCGGACTCCATCAAGCGTGGTGCAGGGGACAAGCTCAAAGATGGGCGAGAAGTGGGGAGGAGCCAAGCTCTGAGGTGGGGGCTGGGGGCAGTAGGGTGGGGCAGCTGGCCTTGCAGTGCCAGCTAGGGTCTCTCCTCACCCAGGCCCTCGGCTGAGCACCAGCCACTCACACTCTCTCGGGCATTCCTTGGGAGCCCCTTCTGGAGGGGTCCAGACCGCACTGTCTTCTCCTCCATGCCTGCTGCACTTTTAACTCACCAAAGGGACAGGGCGGCATGCACCCACGTGCTCACAGGATACCTGGACACCCCCTTGACACCCCATTCTCCCACTGCCTGCCCTCAGGGTTAACCCCTCGTTGCCTAATCTTGCTGGTCTGTCCCCACATCTCACGGACTCTCCACTTCCTGTGTGTACCTGAGACCGGGCTACCCCACTTTTTTTTTTAGATTGGAAAATATAGTTTATTTAGAAAGTACGTTAGAAAGAGAGAGAGAGTGAGAGAGAGAGAGAGAGAGAGAGAGAGGAAATTCACCTCCCCAAAGTAAGGAAGGGGGCCAAAGCCAGGAAACATGGCAACAGCCATAGCTCAAAGAGCACATGATCACACCAGAGTCTAGTAAGACAACGGACCCACCCCACTTCTTGCCTGGACCTCTGCTTCCTAGGAGCCCTGCAGCTCTGTACTCCATGTGCAATCACGGGTATCTGGGAAAACATGTGCCCGTCTCGTGCTTCTTCCCAGAAGCCTTTTGGGGCTCCCTGTTTCCCTGAGAACCAGGCTTGCCTGCAAGCACCAGCCCCACCTTGTTTCCTGGTAATGCCTACTCATTCATTCATTCATTCATTCATTCATTCCAAAGCCTGTACTGAGCCCCCACCACATGCCAGACATGGTTCTAGGACTGGGGACCCAGGGAAATAGGCTGATGGAAGGCCACTGTCTTTCTGGAGTGTATACTGAGGACTCAGCTCAGAGGTCACCTCCCTAGGAAGCCCCCTGCCCTCCACCAGTGATGGGCAGGTTAGATGCCTGCCTGAGCTGGACTAGGGGTGTCTGTGGGGGCCGGGATTCTTCTTCACACTGGACCTTTCTACAGGCAGCTGCTCCTGCTGCTTCTGAGCCCTCACCTGTGCTGACTGTTGTGTACTCCTCTGGAAAGGTTTTCCCGGCCTGAGGCTGGGGCGCATCCCTCCCTGGCTTCTTCCTCATAGCCCGATCCTACCAACTTGTCATTGTCAGCTTTCATGTCCATCTCCCCAGCCAGTCTGCCTTGCTGAGGGCGGAGGCGGTGGGCACCGTGTGTGTCTAGAACACGTGAGGAAATGCTGAAATAGATGTGTGGAGGGTGCCAGGTGCCATGGGAACACAGAGAAGCAGGGAGCTCTGCTGGGCAGGAGTAGTAACAGGGAGGTTCCCTAAAGTGCACAAAGCTTGTGCTCCCCTGAATCCTTGCCGGCTTGCCTGCTTTCTGGATTTTAGCCCAGAACCCCACCTCTCAGGGTAGGGGAGGAACTTAGAGACCGAGGAGTCTCCTGTGGCTGGCTGCACAGGTGTGTGGGTCAGGCGAAGGCACACTGACAACCTGAGGGACAACCAGGGCAGCCACAGCCCCAGGTTTGTTCTGCTCCCTGGGAAGCCCACCCCTGCTCCCCTGACAGCAGGTTCTTGGACTCCAGGCCTGTGATGACTCTGAGAGCAGCCCCCCCGGGGCCTGCTATTGTGCCAGGGTCACTGCAAGCCTCACACCCTCGCTCCTGGCCTCTGCACACGTGGCCCCTGAGGTCCATAAATGAGCAGCCCCACCTGGGCATCTCCCCTGCCCTATCCAGGGCCAGCAGGGTGAGTCAAAGGCTGGAGGACCCAGCCCAGATCTGCCCCTCTGAGGTCTTTAATCTGATGGGCATGACGAGTGTGCCAGGAGGAAAGACTGTGACACCCAAACACCTTGGCTGTGAATTCCTGTTGGAAGGCCTCAGGGACTGGACAGAACAAGGATTGGGCATCAGGCACACCTGGCTTCTGCTTCTTATAGGGTGCGTGGCCTTGGACAGATCACATAACCTCTCTGAGTGTCCATTTCCCCCTTATCCCACAGGGTGATCATTAGATTTGGATGGGCTGGGGACCTTTGTAAGCCGTGAAGTGCTTTGTGCAGGCAGGATCCCTGACTCCCTTGGTCCCCCTGCAGCTGCTGGACATCGCTGGGAATCAGCTCACGGATATCCCCGAGGGCCTCCCTGAGTCCCTTGAGTACCTGTACCTGCAGAACAATAAGATTAGTGCCGTGCCAGCCCATGCCTTCGCCTCCACACCCAACCTCAAGGGGATCTTTCTCAGGTGGGAAACCCCCCCGCCCTCTCACCCCCCTCACCCCCGGCCGTCCTGCAGATGCCCCGTAGGGCCTGCCCCAACTCCGGTGGGAAAGTTGCGGCACAGGGAACAGCTCAGAGGCCTTCCAGGCGGGGCCAGTGCCAGGAGCCCAACCCCCAGAGCCAGGATGGGTCTTTCAGCACTCCCACCACCCTCACCCCCAAGTCAGAGAGAAGGAGACAGAACAGAGTGGCGTGTGTGCGCTCAGGGGCTCTGTGGCCCTGAAGGCCGGGGCTTAGTGACACTGGGGTGGTGTGACATGTGCCTTAGGATTCTGCAGGAAAGCAGAGGCCCAGAGCTGAGTGGGGCTGAGGTCAGAGCCAGAGCCCCCAGCTCCCACCGCTGAGCGAGTCCCTGCCCCGGCTCCGTGCTGGTCTTGCCTGCGTGCCATTCCACACCTGGCACTGCAGTGACCCCAGGCTGCCTAGCTCAGGAACCTCAGGCCTTGGGGACGATGCCAAGGGGTGGGAGACGCAGAGGGAGAACACGCACCTCCCAGAGAATCCCCGCTTCTGGGAGAACAGCCCAGCACCAACCCCTGCCCTGAGCCGTAGCCACCTTCAACTGCTTGCACACTCCATCACGTACCACGCCCCTCAGCCAACTTCCGGAAGGGTGTGTTCCCTCCCCCTTGACTTTCTGGCGTGTGTGGGGGTGCTCTCAGGGATGGGTTTGGCACTGACCCTGCCTGGACGGCTCACGCAGGTTTAACAAGCTGGCCGTCGGCTCCGTGGTGGACAGTGCCTTCCGGAGGCTGAAGCACCTGCAGGTCTTGGACATTGAAGGCAACTTTGAGTTCGGTGACGTTTCCAAAGACCGCGGCCGCTTAGAGAAGGAAGAGGAGGAGGATGAGGAGGACGAGGAGGATGAGGATGAAGAAGAAGAGGAAAAGAGATAGTGCCAAGGTGCCACAGATCTGACCTAGGTGGGTGGTCTGTGTGGAGGCGGCCCTTTCCTGCCCCTGAGCCCAGTCCAGAGTCTTTCTGTCCATTCCTCACCCTCTGTCCTCCGCTTCCTCCATTCATTTGCAAATTTGTAAGAGCACTTGGGACACACCAGGCCCCGGGTGAGAGGCTGTTGGGGGGGGTGCAAGAGCAAGCACATGGGAGGCCTGCACATGCCAGAGGACTCTCATCCAGGTTGATGGGTGCCCAGGGGTGGGGTGGACATGTGGGCCTGGGGCTCAGGAGTGAGACTGGGCTGGAGATGGGAATCCAGGCATTGCCAACCTTGAAACAGTCACTGAAGCAGCAGGGGTGGGGGGAGCTTGCCCAGGGAGAGGGAGTAAGGAAGGTGGGCACAATGGGAGGGAGCCCACAGAGGAGACTGAGATGGGAGCAAGAAGAGAGGAGGCAGGAGAACCACAGGCCACTGTGGGCAGAGGGTGTTTGCACATGTATGTAACTCACAAGTACACAAGCATGCAAATGCACACATATGCTCCAACACACGTATACACCTATGCACACACATGTCTGCACATGGACACACATTCACAAAGCACACACGGGCAGAATACATGCCACACATGCACACACAGATACATACAGGCTTGCATTCCATGACATATTTGCAGGCACAGACCGTGTACATACTTTCATGCACACGTGTGCATGCGTTTAAGTACATGCACACATACCCATGTGTACCCAAGCACCATGGGCCCTTATTTGCACATGGGCGTGCACACCCATGTACCACGTATACACATATGCACAGGCTTCTCCAGAAAGTGGGGGGAGTCGGCCATGTCAGTACCACTGAGAGGTTGAGGGAGCTGAGCCCTGCTGAGGGCCCACTGGATTTTTCCACCCGAGGTCATCTGTGACTGCAGGGAGCAGCTGCAGGGAGAGATGGGGTGGAGACGGGGGCTGAAGAGGAAGCAGATCCAGGGCCTGTAGACGGTCCTTCAGGTGGTTTGACTGTGGAGAGGGGAAAGAAGGTGGTGGTGGGAAGTCTCGTGGCGTTCGGGAAGGGCTTATGTCAGAGGGGGCTTCTCAAGGGATGAGGCTGACTCAGAGACGATGGGAAGAGGCTGGTGTGGGAGGGGAGCTCAGGGTATGAGAGGAGAGTTGGGTGTGAGGGCCCCTCTGGCTTCAGCAGGGGGTTCAGTGCTTCTTCCACGGTGGCAGGAGGGACAGAGGGCCAAGTGGCCAGAGTCACAGGCAGGTGAGTGTCTTGGTGGCTGGACATGGAGTCATAACAGCCTGATGCCTTCAGCCTTCTATTTTTTCTGTGCAGCGTGAGGTGCTCTGCAGACCAGGGGCTGTGGGGCAGAGGGACGTGACTCCCATCTACGGCTTGTTTTGGGCCAGCCATGCAGGAGAGGAGGGCAGGGGATGAGGAAGTTGAGTGTATTGGCAAGAGGAAGGCTGAAGTCGGGAATCCCAGGAGTCAGACTGGGTAGGGAAGGTCCTGACAGAAGGGGTTGGTGGCTGGGACACTGGAGAGGGATGTTGGCGAGAGGGCAAGCAGTGGCGAGTAGCTGGGAAGAGTGGCGGTGTGGTCAGGAGATGTCAGAGGCTAGTGAGGAGACAGCCTTGCTGGGGGTGGCAGGGCCAGGGTGTGGCCATGGGAAGGGCCCACCAGGTCACTGTTAGGATGCTGATTTGAGGTCGGGCCTGAGGCAGAGAAGCCTGAGAGGGCTTTGAGGACCCCTTGGGTGGATGACAGAGGGAGCTGGGTCCAAGCTGATGACAGAGAGAAGAGTGCTCCCTGAGGGGAAGTTATCCGAGGTGGCGGGTAGGCCCAGAGGCAGTGCTCGGTCGTTCCCTTCCTGGACTCCCCATGTCCAAGGGTCTGAAGATAGAGCCCCGTCTCCTGAGGCATTGCTCTCTCACAGAGTCGGGCATTAGCAAACGGGGCAACTGGTGGTCCAGTGAGATCACCACGGCCCTCAGGAGGTGGACTGTGAGCCCTGGGATGGGCGAGAATCTGCCCCCTCTGGAGGACACTGGCCTCAGTCAGCTCCATTGAATGGGACCCTGGAAGCAGCCCTGAGAAGTGGCCAGTGGGACCCAAAGGCCTTCTGGTCCACACCAGGCCCGCCCACATTGGCATGAGCACCTTCCAGTGGGTACCCCTCTGGCTCTGGGCTCCTAGGGGCAACTATCCCTCCCCACTCCCAGTAGCCTGGCCTTTTCAGAGCCCCCTCAGGCGGGTCCCTTGTGGTTGTGGCTGGCGGGTCTGCCTGAACCGGCCCCTGACTGTCATATGTGTTCTGCAGGACAATGGACCGCCGGACGCCTGTGCCCTGTGCGCCCTCCTTCTGCCACGTGTGCACAGACACACCCAGCACTGCACCCATGGGGCATCCCACATGACATAGGCTGAACACAGTTTCACATCCCACCCCTTCCTGCAGCATGTCCCACAGCGGGACACGTGCAGACACCACGTCACAGCCCGCACACACCCAGCTCGGCCACACACACAGCCAATTAGACACTGCCCTCCAAACCATCACGCTCCCCACCACGCCCACCGCCACCACAGCAATCCTCTGAGTCATGCAGGGAAGGGGCTGACCCTACCCTGGCACGCACAGGCGCTTGCTCCCTTCTCTGCTGACATGGACACACACACACAAACACACACACGCCCCGATGCACACAGAGACCCATGCAAACAGTCCTCCACAGCCCATGCCATGAGCAGCTCTTGCCCTCAGCCAGAACGGGCCAGAGCAGCTTGCCGTCTGCCCCGTCCATCTGTCCGTCCGTCCCCTGGAGAAGACACAGGATTATCTCCGTGCTCTGTGACCAGGTGCCTGCTGCCTGAGGAACTCACAAAAGCTGGCTTTTGTTCCTTTCCTTCCCTTTGGGGACAGGACCCTTCAGGACTGCTGCCCTAGCCCCGCCCACCCTGGCCCTCCCAGGGACTGCCTGGACCCCCTCCCTGCCACACCCTGACAGGCCACAGGCACTTTTCTGATGGGCAAGACCCACTGGGGCATGACAGGAGGGCCTCTTGGGTGCTGCTGGGGCCTCCGGGCAGGAGTGAGTGGGGGTGGGGCTGGGTGGAGCCAGGTGGGAAGGGCCCAACCGCAAGACCAAGGTCTTTATTCTTTAGGCCTGCTGGGAGGTTCTGGGTGCCTTTGTTTTTTTAAAAAATTCTTTTTCAAGGAAAAAAAATGATAAAAATCTCAAAGCTGATTTTTGTTACAGAAAAACTAATATAAAAGCATGATCCCTGTCCCTGCAGCCTGTGGCCGTGTCTGTGTGTGCTTCCTGCCAGGTGCGGGGCTGGCGCCGGGTGGGGGTGGGCAGGACACAGGCTTCACAGTGCCCTGGCCAGACCAGCAGGAATCGGTGCAAAGTTCGGTTCTTGGGGCCCCAGAGTATTTGTCCAGGCAGAGGTCCAGGAGATGGGACTCAGCCACAAGTACGGAGGCCTGGAGGTGCGTGTAGGCTGTCAGCGTGATAGGAACCCACAGGTGGGGCCAGGACCACCACGCAGGGCCTGTGAGCTCACTGCATTCCTAGAGGCTAAGCATCCAAGCAGAGGACCTGCTGGGCTTTGAGCCTGTTTGGGGCTCACCCAGAGGGTCACAAGTCGTCCCTGCACTGAGGGGATGTTACTGATGGGGTGTCCCATGGGTGGGAAGGGGACTGGAGGCAAGTCTGGAAGCTGGAACAGAGCCCGCTTGGGGGCCTAGGCCTTCCCAGGGAACAGGTAACATCCAGTGTGCTCCCAGCCCTACGGGGGCACAGCTGGGATGGGAAGAGGAAGCTGCCGGGAAGTGGTACCCAGCTCGGAGCTAAGAAGAACCTCTGATGAGCAGAGCTGCCCCACAGTAGATTAAGTTGCCCAGGAAGTAGTGACCTCCCTGCCACTGAGGTGTGTTAGTATGCTCTTATCGATCCTAGTAAAGAGTAGACTCCTACCTTGCGGTGGGATAGACTCCATGGCTCAGAGGGTCTTAGAGGTGCGACACAGGGACAGAGAGAATAAGCCCAGCCACATGATGTGGGAGTGACGGACAGCAAGACACCTGCCCTCTCCTAGGTGAGTAGGCCTCCACAGAGCAAGGCTGCTCTCATGGTGGACCCCATGGTCCCCAGCCCTGCAGTGGGAAGGGGTGTTCTGGGGTCAAGGCTCCTCCCAGACTCCTCAGGCTACCCCCCAGAGGAGGATGGATGTAGCTTAGGAGCTGGGAGCCAGGAGTGGTGCCCTGGCTCTCTGAGTGATCTTGGGGGGAACTGTCCCCTCCTTGGACCTCAGTGTCTTCATGGATGTCACAGTGCAAGCCCCTCCAGGCCCCAGAGCTGAACCTTCCCCCCAGATTCACCTAGAACATGCTGTGTAGTCGGGGCCTTTTGGTGTGCCCTGCAGGCCTCCTGGAGACACCTGGGTGAGGAGAATGAGGGAGACAGTCTGGAAATGTCCTCAGGCATGTCCCCTCTCTAAAGCAAAGCATTCGCCAAAGGGAGCCACTCTGACCAAGGAAATGTGTTCCTTTCTCTTTTTTTTTTTTTGAGTCGGAGTCTCACTCTGTCACCCAGGCTGGATTACAGTGGTACACACACGGCCACCCCAGTGTCAATCTGCAGGGCTCTGGCGATCCTTCTGCCTCAGCCTTCCAAGTAGCCAGAACTACAGACGCACAGCCACCGTGCCTGGTTAATTTTTTATTTATTTAGAAATGAGGTCTCGCCAAGTTGCCTGGGTTGGTCTCGAACTTGTGGGCTCAGGCAATCCACTCGCCTCGGCCTCCCAAAGTGCTGGGATGACAGGCTGAGCCACCGAGCCTAACCAAAATGTGATCCTTTTATGGGGAGTGATCTCAGGGGCCTGTCTGCAGAGCAGAGCCCAGGCTAGCGGCACAGTGGTCTGCCCACCCTGGTCAAGGCCTGGCCACACTGTGTCTGTTGAAACAGGCCCCTGGGCAGGATTTGTACTCTATCTTATGCATGTGACAGAGATGGATCTGTCCTTTCTAGGGCAAGAGGACAAGCTCAGCTGTACTCTGGCTGGCCAGACAGGCCTGCCCACACACTGGCAGCCTGGACAGACCTGTCTAGACTCCAGCTACACGGACAAGCCAACTGCACAGGCCTGTCCCTACACTGGCTGCCTAGGCAGGCCCACCTGCACTCTGACAGCCTATTAATTAATTAGCCCAGTTGCTAATATGACATTAGCTGGCCAGAGCGTGGTCTCAAAACCCACAGGAAGTGAAAAACAAGATGCCTTTATTTAGTTGTCACTGACTTTGCAAACACAGAAAGAAATAGAAAACCCAACTCTGCCACACGGGCCTTTGGGGAGTTTTGTCACCAGGGTCCTCGCAGCTTGACCAGAGCATCCTAGGCTGCGCCCACCTTCCTGGGCCCTGGCTTGCCCACCTGGGCTGTGGGAGGCTAGCCTGGACATGTCGAAGGGGCTTTCCTGCTCCAGCGAGGACATCTGTCTCATCAGATGAGCTTTGCAAGAGACAAGTGGCAAGACAGGAGACTGGATGGACTGTGTTGGGGAAGACCGCAGGTCTTGGCTCTGGGCTGACCCCCCTTGGGGAGAGCTGTTTGGCTGAGGCCACCTGTTATGGGTGGGGCCTGGGCCTGGACACAGCTGGGGCAGAAACCAGGACGTCGGTTGTTACGTCTTCACAGATGGGAAGCAGTGGTGGCCGTGGGTCTCCTGGAGTGGGACTGAGCCTCTCTTGGCATCTGGTCCTGCAGGCCGCCCTGTCCTCCAGGAGAGGAGGCTGGGCTTGAAAGACTTGAGTTCATGTCCTGGCCCTAGCATTACTTTCTCGTGACATTGTGTTTTCAGCTCTCAGAGCCTCAACTCTGTCTTCCAGAAAGTGGGGACCATAACCCCTGCTTGCCGCCCTCCCTGGGTCACAGTGGGGGTTTGGGCAGCGTGGAGCCTGTGACGCTCTGGGTAGGCACCCTCACGCGGCCTTTCCCTCCTCTGAGACTCCATTTCCAGCAAGTGTGGCCGATTCCAGCCTCTCAAGGGGAGGAAGAATGTGTGAGCCTGGCCCCTGCAGGGCCCTGTCCCCGAGGGCTCGCCCGCCCCTGCAGCTTCACAGCTCAGACGTTGGTCTCGAGCTCGCTGATTTCAATGGTACAGTGGTCCAGGCTGGCGGCGGCCGGCTCCTCGTCCTGCTCCACTTGCACTGGGACGTGGTGGGGACAGGCGGGGCCCAGGGTCAGCTCCGAGGCCTCGGCCACACTCTTCACGCAGCCGTTCTGCTGGGTCGCCACGATCTCCTGGAGGCTCACTGGCTTGGTCTCGCAGGGTGGCAGCTTCTGGAGAAGGGAAATAGGCCTTGGTCGCAGCAGAAGGCACTGAGGTTAGCCACTAGGGAGGACTGAGGGTCAGTGGAGCAGGACGAGCTCAGAGCTGGGAACCACAAGATGACTTTTCCTACAGACGTGCTGTGTGGCCTCGGCAGGCCACAGAGTCTCCCTGAGCTCCAGTTCTCAAGCTGTCCTGCCTCTGGGGCTGTCGTAATTGAGGAGGGGACCAGTGAGGGAATCCCTGACTCCCCTGCTGCTGGAGTCTTAGCTTCCTCCTCAGGACGACAGAAGGAGCCCAAAGACCACACAGTCCTGCAGAGACCTGCACATGTTCTCATCGTTGCAGGCAGGACAGCACCATTCCTAGAGCAAGTTCCCTGGGAGCGGGGAGTCTCAGCATATTCTGTTCCCACTGTTCCTCCCATGTCTAGATCAGCGCCGGTCATGGTAGGTGCTCAACCAATAGATGCTAGAGGAATTAGCCACCCCTTGTCACAGATGAGGACACTGAGGTCCAGAGGCATTGAGAGAGGGAGGGAATTGGCTGAAGGCTGACCAGCCGGCTGGTGAAAGATCTGGTCTCCTGCCTGCCCCCCCAACCCCTGCCCCACCCTCCTGGGGGCCTCTAGACCACCATGCTGAGAGAGGGGGGCACCGCTCTCACCTCGGCGGCCGTGTCCCGAGCAAAGTCCTTCCGGCAGATGTGGGCCATGATCCCTGCAGCCAGCGCGTCACCGAGTACATTAATCATGGTACGGAAACGGTCCCTGGTGAGCCAAGTAGCGGGCACTTTAAGGGGGGCTGGGAGGGGGCAGCACTCAACCCTAAGGAGCCAGGTGCTCTCCTGGCTCCTCCTACGCTCACCCCTGCGGTGCTGAAGCCAGCTGATGCAGGGCTGGCTTCATGGGCGCATGACTGTGAGTTGCACAGACCCCCATGCTTAGAAGGACAGGGCGTGGCTTCAGGCTCTGCTGTTTCTGTCTTGAAATTCTTTCTAATTTTTGAATGAGGGGTTCCACGTTTTTGCTTCTGAATGCCAGGCCCCGCAAATTGTGCAGCCAGGACTGTGCCTGAGTAGGGCACCCCCACTATGCCTGGCACGGCAGCTCCCCCGGCCTCCACCCTGCAGGACTCAGCTCCCACCCCGAAGCAGCCCTGCTCCCCACGGGCGGGGCCTGGGGACACAGGTGCACTCACAGAGCCCAGTCGACGGCGATGATGAGGGTGATGTCGTCGGTGGGCAGTCCCACGGAGGTGAGCACGATGACCATGGTGACGAGTCCGGCCTGGGGGATGCCAGCGGCCCCAATGCTGGCCGCGGTGGCTGTGATGCTACAGGAGGGGGTGGGCAGAGGAAGAGGAGGAGCCGGAGGGCGGGGCACCTTGTCAGGCCCGGCTAGGAGGAGAAGGCCAGGATGCCAGGGCCTCTGGGACGTGGGACGAGGGTTGTCAGGAATGCCACATCGGGGAGTTCTCAGGGGCACATCCCTGCTCAGGGTCCTGGCCCCATGGAAACCTCTTAGAAATGTGTAGGCACCTGTGTCTGCGGCTGTGCCCTGTAGGTTCTGGGGAGTCATATTTGTAAGGTACTGCCCAGATATTCCCATCATCCACCGGTACAGCCCTGTCCCTGCCTCCCTCCGGGGCCTCATCCCAGGGTCAGACTTGTGTGCTCGGCTGGCCTGCGAGGTCTCCCCTCAGCCTCTGCCCAACCTCAGCACCCTTCCCTCAGACTACCAGAGGGCCCTTGTGGTCCTCAGACCTTCCTGGCCTCTGCTTGCCCAGTCCCACCTGCAATGCCCTCCGTCCCCGTCTGTCCTGCAGGTTCAGAGCTCCTGGTCACAGCCCTCTGCTCGTCCTCAGGCTGCCAGGCAACTGAGGAAGGAGCCCTGAGTCCCAGAGGCCGGCTCACATCCCAGTCCCCATGTGACTTGCCTCGGAGACCCCACCAGGTCTGGGAGCTCCAGAGCCCCCAAGGCCCTCCAGCCCCCGGCCCATCCACCCAGGGTGCGGGCGTCAGGGTGCACCTGATGGTGATGATCTGGCCGAAGTCCAGCTCATAGTTGTTGACCTGGGCAATGAAGATGGCGGCCACAGCCTCGTAGAGCGCGGTGCCGTCCATGTTGATGGTGGCGCCCACAGGCAGCACAAAGCGTGCGATGCGCCGGTCTATGTGGTTGTTCTCTAGCAGGCACTTGAAGGTGATGGGCAGGGTGGCTGAGCTACGGGCAGAGGGGCCAGTGTCTGCCCAGCACCCTCCTTCAGGATGGCAGGGCCACCGGCAGGACGCTCACCCCACCCCGGCAGCTCCCCCGGCAGGGGTGCATGCATGCACCCATGCGGGTGGCTCTGGGCAGGAAGGGGGTGACCCTGGCAGGGCACCTACTATGTGCCAGGCACCGTGCTGTGCCCTCATGAGACTCTTCCTATGAGGGAGGTGCTTGAGTCCATTTTACAGATGAGGAAACAGACCCAGAGGGGACAAGGGGCTGACCAATGTCACCCAGCTGTGCCAAGAATGCATGGAGTGGTGAGCAGCAGGGGTTCTGGGCCAGGCTGCCTGGGATCCGGTTCCAGCTCCTATCAGGTGGCCCTGGTAGGTTCCTGAACCTGTGTGCCTTGACTCCCCTGTCCCCAGCAATACCTTAACGAGCTACTGAGAGGATGAACCGACGAAGTGCCTGGAACAGTGTCTGGCATATTGTACGCAGTCACTCAATCATTGGTGTCCACTACTAATATTGCATGTGTGTTACTAGAGTTCCTAGTGGCAGTCTGGAGACTAAAACTCAGGTTAGTGTGGCCCTGTGCCCTTCCCCTCCCCAAAGGCCACTGCTGGGGAGGCTGGTTCCTCTCTACAGAGCCTCTAATGAGCTCCAGACATGCTGGGCTTGAGCCTGTGGTTCCTGCTGCCAGGAGATGGCTGGGGCGCTGCTGGCTCTGGCAGGGATTGGCCCCTGGCATGAGAGCTGATGGTCCTGGGGCTCAGTCTGCCCTTTTACTCCCGGACAGTGGCTTCTGGGCTCTTCTTCCCTGGAGTCTACTCCTCCTGACTCCTGCCACCAAGGATGGGGTCACGTGTCTACCAGGGAAAGAGGCCTGCGGGCATTTTTCAGACTGGGAAGCTAAGGCCCAAGGAAGAGAGGCACTAAGGGCTGGAGGGAAGAGCGAGACCCTTGGTGCCAGAAAGATGTGGCTTGAGTTCTTGTGACTTTTTGGACCCTCACTATGGGGAAAGCCACCTGTCTTCACAGGGTTAGATGCTCTATAAGTGGCCACTTCCTTCCTGCCCCCTTGACCGACAACCTGGTTTGCCCAATGCCAAATCCCAAGACCATCAGCTCTCATGCCAGGGGCCAATCCCTGCCAGAGCCAGCAGCCCCAGCCATCTCCTGGCAGCAGGAACCACAGGCTCAAGCCCGGCATGTCTGGAGCCAAATTCCTGAGGTCTTCTGCACTCAGCTGTGGTTTGGGACCCTCGGGGCCAGGCAATGGCTCACCTGGCCCAGGCTGACGTCCTCACCCTCAACAAAGTAGCTCAGACTCCACAGCAGCCCTATGGAATGGAAGCTAAAACCCTCCCCCGTCTGTATATGAGAACACTGATGCCCAGGTACAGCTAGCCAGTGATGCAGCCAGGATTCAAGTCCCCACTGTCTGGTGACACTGCCACGGTTGTAACAGGGCACCCGGCCAGGATGGCCCAGGGACAGGAGACAGGCAGGGCCCAACTCCAACAGAAGCACCATGTGGTGATAGAAGGCAACGGCAGTTTGTCACTGGTGTGATTTTCGACAGACTCTGCAGCTCTCTGCCCGATACATAGAAGCCAGCCCCGTGTGGAGCGAGTGTTAAGGATTGCAGCAGTCAGGCAGGTGAGGCCGCAAGCATCAGATGCCCCAAACAGGTCATTACCATAGCACCACCTCAGTCTCAGGAGCAGCGCTCACTGGCACTTTCTTTTTTTCTAAGTCGGAGTCTCACTCTGTCACCCAGGCTGGAGGGCAGTGGCACACTCACGACCACCGTAGCCTTTACCTGGTGGGCTCAGGCAAGCCTTCCGCCTCAGCCTTCCAAGTAGCTGGAACTACAGGCGTGCGCCACCATGCCTGGCTAATTTTTTTTGATTTATTGTAGAGACGGGGTCTTGCCAGGTTGCCCAGTCTGGTCTCAAGCCCGTGGGCTCAAGTAGTCCTCTCACCTCGGCCTCCCACAGTGCTGGAGTTATAGGTATGGGCCACTGTGCCCAGCCCCTCACTGGCACTTTCTGTGGGTCTGTGACTAGGGACACACAATGTCTGGACAGATGGACAATGCTCAGCCCCCATCCCCCACCCTTCCGCCCTGGGGCTACCTGGAGGAGGTGGCCAGCGCGATGAGCAGGGCCTGCAGGACGCCACGGATGAAGACGACGGGGTTCTTCTTGGTAATGAAGAAGTAGAGCAGAGGCAGGATGAAGAGCCCGTGGAGCACGAGGCCGCACACCACCGTGACCGCGTAGAAGCCCAGCTTCTTGCCCACGGCCCTGGGGTCGTCCATCTCCAGGATCTTGCCAGCGATGAGGAACACGATGCCGAAGGGGAAGTACCTGGGGGTGGCAGGGCAGTCGGACCCAGGCGCCAGCAGGCCAGGGGGCCCCCCGGACTCGGCCTTGTGCTGCTGCCCAGCCTGCTCCTCTCTGAGCTTCCCGGGCTCCCATGAGGACTGAGTGCCAAGGTGCCCGGCCTAGGGTCTACACGTGGCATCATCAGGGCCACCACCTCCACCCTCTGGCCCTGGCCAGCCTCTGTCCCTCCGCCTTCCCTCTTGTTTCTGAGGAGCCCACGGGCGACCACGGATGACCCTGGGCAGGGCTCCCTCTGCCTTTCCGGTCTCAGCGCCTAAGGTCTGAACTCTGACTTGAGTGGCAGCTGGTCCTCACGTCCAGGTTTCCTTTCTCTAAATGCCGAGCCAACAAGGCTGCGTGAGTCGGGGAACTGAGACCAGGGCGGCAGCAGAGCCAAGCCGAACTCTTAGACTGGGCCAGAAGGGGCAGGCTCAGGGTTGGGGAATCCCCAGAGTCCCATGTCGTCCTGGAGGCCCCAGGCTGGGGCTGCCTCCTGCGTCGCGCTCTGCTGTGCTCCTAGGGGACCGTGGCATCCCTCAATCCACCCGGGGCTGGAAGGGTAAGGTGGGTAAGGAGGCCCCCCCACAAGGCTTACCACACGGCCACCGCCACGATCTTCATGACAGACTCGTTGAGGCACTGGCAGAAGCTGACCAGGGGGGCCCCGCTGTCACCCATGCGGCCCAGCATGATGCCTGCAGGGTAGGGACACACAAGCCCGTCACAGAAGCCCCAGGCTGGGCACAGGCACACTGGTGGCACAGCAGGGACAGACCGACACGCACACGTGGCTCTCGGCACACGGCTGCCTCCCCAGCAGGCTGGACGTGACGGGGCTCCCCTCCCTCCCTTCGCTCCTTCTCCTCAGGCCCCACAGGGGTGGTTCTTGCACCTCTCTAACCTGCCATCCACACAGCAGCCAGTGTCGTCTTCTTGAGACAAACCCGCCCCCTGTGGGGCATCCCTGCGGACTTCCACAACCGAGCCCCCTGACGGCCCTGGCCCACTTGAGCTGACCCCGGCCAGTACCTCCCTCCTCTGCTGGCCCTGCTCCTTCCTCACTGTGCCTGGCACCAGGTTTCTGGAAAACATCAAGCTGTCCCCTGCTTCGGGGTCTCTGCCCATGCAGGTTCCGAGCCACCAGCTCTCCACACGGCTTGGAAGCCTTCCCACGCCCCTTCGCAAACTCCCCATGTGTCCTTCGATCTCTTGCGGATTCCTTCTTACCTCTTATGCAGCTTATAGCCATCTGGCTTTTTTCTGTCTCCTCTCTGGAAAGGTGGACTCCTGGGCGGTGATGACTGAAAGCCTTCCCTGAGCCCCTGCTACCTCCCCTGCTGTTCCTGGCTTTTCTTCCCAGCTACACCACTCTGGGAAGGTCCATGTGGGGGCTTCTCTGTGGGGCTGTGCTGCGTCAGGCCATGCCTGGAACGGTGGTTGAGCCCACCATCACAGCGCACAGGGACTCGGCTAAGGAAAGCAGGGAGGGGATTTGAACCCAGGTCTGTGAGACACCAGAAAAGGGCGCTTTCCAAACTACCCTGAGAAGCCCGAGCCTCTCAGTCCACGGAGCAACTGCCCCACAGTAATGGTGAGGGGGGGCCCTGCCAGGCAAACAGGGGAGGCTGGAGCCAGAGGGGACCCTAGGCTTGGCCCTTCCCCAGGCTATGCCTACCCCTCCTCAGGCCCATTTAGATTTTGGACGGGGGGAGGTGGTACTGAAGCTGGTGTGCAGGGGACCCTGGTGTGGCAGTGGGGCTTCCTCGCCGGAAGGCCAAGGAGACCTCAGTGCCAGTCTCATCCCAACACCACGGAGGAGGTGAGGAAGGGAGGCTGGGGCGAGGAGATCATGAGCCCTGTCCAGGGGAGGCGTGCCTGTGGGCTCGCTCACACTCAGGCTGACGTCTGTCCCAACAGACACGGGCACCGGCAGATGTGGGTACAGACAGGGGCAGGCACACACAGACGCAGGCACAGACAGACATGGGTGCAGATGGACGGAGGTAAACACAGGCACGAGCACACGCAGACTAGGCCACACACTGCCTTGGCACACCTACAAACGGGGAGGCAGGGACAGCACATGCCCAGTAAGTGCTGAGTGCGAGGGTCTAAATGTTTCTTTTGCTCTGCCAATAGATGCCCTTTTCCCATCCCTGAGAGAGGCTGTGGCTGTTGGTTGTGCTAAGACTCTGGCGGAAGTCAACGCACGGGTTGGAGGGAGACTTGGAGGAGGACCTGGCGGGACTTGGAGGTGACAGGATTGAGGCAGAGGAGGGACTGAGATGCAGCCCCAGATTTTCTGCAAGAGGGGAGTGAGGTTTTTTCCTAAGGCTGAGGGGCTTCCAAACACTGTCCCGTCATGCACCGGGTCACTGAGGCCCTGGCCCTCCACACGCCGGGTGTTTGACTGAAGCGATAAGAGCTCCACTGTCCATCATCTTTCCGCCGCCCACCCCTCCCCTAGATCTTACTAGTGCCGGTCATTGTAGTGGGCTCTGGGAGGGAACAAGTCAGGCGTGTCTCTGCCTGCATGGGGCTGCCAGCTGCTATGCAGACATCCAGTGAACATAAAACTGCAATGGGACCAGAGTTTGCAGAGTAGCGCAGGCAGTGGATATGTGGCCTGGGGCACCTGGTCTTGTCTGGGCAGCAGAAAGGCTTTCCTGAGGGCGAGATGCCCACGGGGAGACCCCCTAAGGATGAGAAATGTGGAGGGAGGAGGGGCAAGAACAGCTCAGTAGGGGGAGGCAGAAGGCCCTGGGGAGGCGGCGTGGCTGTGGCGAGGCCTTTGAGGAGAGGGAGGCCACCGGACCCACATGGCAGGGCTCTGTGGCCAGCGCCTGGGGACTGGCCCCGTTCTAAGTGTAGTGGAGAGTCAGCTTAGTGGCCCCCTGAGGGGGACAGGCCAGAGGGACACGACAGAAGCTATAGGGACTCGGGCCAGCTTTCATAGAAACCAGGGAGGAGGTGCAGGCGGCATCAAACCTGGGCGGTGATGCTGGCAGAGGACAATGCACAGGTTGGAGGGAGACTCGGAGGCAGACCTGGCAGGGCTTGGAAGTGGGGGCTGAGGCAGAGGAGAGGCCGAAAGGCACTCCAGATTTCTCACATGAGCAACCAGGAGGGGAGTGAGCTTCTTCCTTAATGGGAAAACCCTGAGGAGAAGTCAAGGAGGTGGAAGACAACCACCCCCAGGTCCCGTGGGGGCAACTGATGCTTATTTTATTTTATTGTGAGTCAGTGCCTCACTCCCTCGCCCAGGCTGGAGTGCAGTGACACAATCCTGGCTCGCTGCAGCCTCAACCTCCTGGGCTCAGGCGATCCTTCTGACTCAGCCTCCCAAGTAGCTGGGACTACAGGTGCACACTGCCACACTCTGCTGATTGGTTTTATGTAGAGATGAGGTCTTGGTATGTTACCCAGGCTGGGCTCGAACTCCTGGGCTCAGGTAATCCTCTCACCTTGGCCTCCCAAAGTGCCGGAATTACAGGCGTGAGCCACTGTGCCCGGCCTTGGTGCTCATTTTAGAGTAAGACTCACAATGTCCCCTGGGACATCACAGATGCACAGGGTCAGGACATGCAAGCCAGACTCTTCTGGAAGTGTTAGGAGTTGTCCTCAAGAAGGAAAAAGGCTTGTGTGTCGGTGGTGCTGGGGACCACAGCAGGTATATAAAGTGTATATAGTTTGAAGTGTATATAGTTTGGGAGTCCTTTTTAAGAAAAAATTCACACTATTTTTCTAAAAAAATAAAAATAAAAAGGTGTAGGCCGTAGAAGGGGACTGTACAAGCAAGGGGACTTGAGGCTTGAACTTTATGGTTGGGGCCTTTCGGACCCAGAGAAGAGTAGCAAAGGAAAGCATGTGACCAGGAGGCTGGCTGTGGGCCCCAAGAAATGGCCCAGACAGGTCTGAGGAGAGAGGTGGCCAGTGAGAAGCCCCTAGGTGGGGTGGGGAGATGAGGACTTTAAATAAACAGGGGTGGGCCGGGCGCGGTGGCTCACGCCTGTAATCCCGGCACTTTGGAAGGCTGAGGCAGGAGGATTGCTTGAGCCTAGGAGTTCGAGACCAGCCTGGGCAACCTAGTGAGACCTTGTCTCTACAAAGAATCAGACAATTATCCAGGTTTGGTGGCGTGTACCTGTAGTCCCAACTACTCAGGAGGCTGAAGCAGAGGGATCACCTGAGCCCAGGAGGTGGAGGCTGTGGTAAGCCATGATCGTGCCACTGCACTCCAAGGGGACAGAGTGAGACCCCGACTCTAAACAAACAAACGGGGTGGACGACGGCTTTGGTTCCTTATGGTAAACGCTCCCTCCTGTATCATCCCCAGACTTCATTCAGCAAGTGGGAGGGGCCAGGGGCCCGGCTGGCAGACCAGCACCCCGGGATGGAGCGGGATTCCACGTGAGGAGGGCAGGGCCGAGATGCCCCTCCGTGCCCGAATGAGGGCTTGGGCTATTTCGTTGGGTGTGAAGGCAAGGGCGGGCTGGGACATGGGGGCTCCAGGGAGCGAGGGAGGGAAGGGACAGAGGGGCCGTGGCACATACCCATGGTGGCGGAGAAGAAGACGATGCCCAGCACGTTCATGCCCTCGCTGGTGCCAGGCTCTGACTTGTAGACGACCTCGGGCGGCGGGGTCAGGTCCAGGGCGAAGTTCTGCACTCGAGAACCGTTCTCCTCCTGGACCCCGTAGATGAGGATCCGCCGAGGAGGGGCCTCCTCCACCACCACCTTGGGGGACTTGATGACTGGGGTGGTCTTGGTGCGGTACTGGGGGCGACACCGGCCGGGAAGGAGTCAGGCCACATGTGGTTATTAATACCACCACCACCAAGATGAGCCTCTTTTTTTTTTTTTTTTTTTTTGAGTTGGAGTCTCACTCTGTCACCCACACTGGAGTGCAGTGGCCGTTCCTGACCTGCTGGGCTCCGGCGATCCTTCCGCCTCAGCCTTCCGAGTAGCCGGAATTACAGGCGCGTGCTACCACGCCCGGCTGATTTTTGATTGATTGTAGAGATGAGGTCTCGCTGCCCAGGCGGGTCTCGAACCCGCGGGCTCAGGCGATGCACTCACCTCAGCCTCCCAAGGCGCGGGATCACAGGCTGAGCCACCAAGCCCGGCTAGGATGAACCTCTTGAACGCATGTCTGTACCCACTCAGGCCTTATTTGATGGGCAGTAACCCCAAGAGGTAGGCGGGGCGGGGTCCCATCAGCGTCGCAGCGGAAAGGGAGCCGAGATCCCTTCCTGCTCTGCACACCACCCGCTCGGGCCTGCCCCAGCCTGCTCCTCCTCTTCCTCACCCCAGCTGGACCTCTCTCTAGCCACCCACCGCATCGCCTCATCTACCCCGCCGGTCCGGTCCTCCCTTCCCCTGTCTACCCGCTTCCGACCGCCCATCACTTGCTCCCTGAACAGCCGGCCAGCCCTGCCTCCCGCCAGACGGAACCTGGGTCTTCTCTTTTCCAAAGCTCAGCCTGCCCCCAAGCCTTCTGGATGAGACGAAGTCCATCCAGGAAGGACTGACCTTCCTGAACGGCCTCCCTTTCCTCCCCTGCCCCCGGGGCATTTCTGGGCCTCTCCACTCCTTCCTCAGGTATTGGGAGCCCAAAGAAGGGAGCCTCCTAGCCTCTCAAACAGCCCAGTATCACTCAGGTAAGCCTGGGGGGGGGGGAAGGAAGCACTCGGGAACTGTTTGGGGCCTAAAGTCTCTGTGCTTCATTCTCCTCATCTGTAAAATGGGATCATAATGGTATTTACCTCCCTGGAATATATATATATATAGTTAACAATAGTTTCTTACGTGGTAAGCCCTATGCAAGCATTATTGCAATCGTCACCATCATCAGTGTTGAACACTTTGTACTCATTACTAGAGATACAATAGCAAACCAGACATAGTTTCTGCTCTGAGAAAGAAGGGGACATTTGGCTTGGGTCCTGACGGATGGGCAGGAGTTTGCCAAAAGAAAAAGGGCATTCCAGGCAGATATGCAGTGGAGCAGTTATCTTTCTGTTTCTCTCTCACACCTTCAATAATTACCCATCATGACTGGAATAGAATCCAAACTCCTTAGCCTAGCATTCAGGGCCCTTCACAATCTGGCTCATTTCACAGGTGAACACCCAGGATGCTAAGAGAAATATGGTGGTTTGCTCAGGTTCCCACAGCCCCCCATTTAGAAGCCTCCTATCCAACCCTCAATCACTTCCTTCGTGCCCTAGGCTCGACGCCACGCCTGGTCCAGGAAGGGGTTCAGGAAGTACTTGCTGGACTGAGTCAACCAACCAGCTTACGTTTTAGAAGGGGAAAAAAGGATTGGAAATCATCACATGTGCCACAAATATTGATGCACAAGGACACTTACTACAATTTCTAGAAAGGAGAAACATTGAAAACAACCCAGAGGACCCCTGACAGAGGGAATGTGTGGATCAGTCAGAGTCCAGCCTGACCCCAAGCTATGAGGCCACCACTCCATGGAGTGCCTTTAAGAACGATTTGATGCCGGGCTCGGTGGCTCAGCCTGTGATCCCGCGCCTTGGGAGGCTGAGGAGAGTGGATTGCCTGAGCCCACGGGTTCGAGACCCACCTGGGCAACTTGGCGAGACCTCATCTCTACAATAAATCAAAAATCAGCTGGGCGTGGTAGCTCATGCTTCCACAGCTACTAGGAAGGCTGAGGCGGAAGGATCGCCGGAGCCCAGCAGGTCGAGGCTGCGGTGGCCGGGAGCGGCCATGGCACTCCAGTCTGGGCGACAGAGTGAGACTCCAACTCAAAAAAAAGAAAGAAACAGCCTTGGAAGCCAGACAGGCGTGGGTTTACCCACCAGCTTTATCATTCACTAGTGGTATAACCTTGGGTGGATCACTCAGTCCCCTGAGCCTCGGTTTCCTTGTTCAGGAAATGGGCTGCTCCCATCTCAGTGCAGGTGACCGTGGGATGAGTGAGACGGTGCATGTGTGAGCCCAGCAGGCACTCAGCGAAAAACCGGCCCCCAGGAAAGGGGTGTGGCCACAGGAGGTTCCATGGATCTGGGTCCCCTGCCTCCCCTTCCTCCCAGCATCCCTCCTCCAGGAGACAGAAAACCTGGTTGGGCAAACCCGTTACTTTCCAGCCAAGCCAGCTGGCCTCGCCTGCCTGCCCCTCCTGTCAACCACCTCTTCCCTCCCCTGCATCGCCCCCAGGGACCCACTCACCTGTTTGAACGTGGCTTCCACCAGGTTGGCTGGGAACATGTTCCTAGGAAGAGAGTCAGTAGTTGAAGACTTCCAGAGCCCAGGACGGGAGGGCCCCGAGGGCTGGGTCCGTGGGATCATCTGGACATCTCCCTGGGCAGTCGAGGCCTTCCACGAGCCAGCCGCCTTTCCCCTGCAGTCGCACCCCTGCACCGTGGACATGCCCCGCCCGCACCCTCATCACTTACAGCTCCCTGACTATGCCGGGTATCTTCCCGCGCAGGCCTGCGTCCACACCGTTCCCTCTGCGGAATGCCCTGCCTGCTTCTCTGTCTGGCTCACCCCTGCTCCAGTCAGCCACAGGTCAAGCACCACTTCCTCTGTCCGGCCCTGACTGCCCCAGCTGACCCCGTGGTCCTTCTGTGTGTGGGTCACTTTTACTCCACCACATCACAGTGTGATCACTGGCTGATGTGTCCGCCTCCCCCATAGCGTGGCCTCCTTGCAGGTGAGACCCGGTTATTCCTATCCCATCTGTGGGGCCCAACACAGGACCTGACACACAAGTCGGGTCGTTCTTTTTTTTTTTTCTTTTTCCTTGAGTCAGGGTCTCACTCCATCACCCAGGCTAGAGTGCAGTGACGTGATCACGCTCACGGCAGCCTTGGCCTCCTGAACTCAGGAGATCCTTCTGCCTCAGCCTCCTGAGTAGCTGGGACTATAGGCAGGCACCATCACACCTGGGCTAATTTAAAAAATTTTTTTTGTAGAAATGAGGTCTTGCTGTGCTGCCCAGGCTGGTCTTGAATTCCCGGGCTCAAACGATCCTCCTTCCTCAGCCTCCCAAAGTGCTGGGATTACAGGCGGGAGCCACTTTGTCCAGCCTCAGTATTCTCATTTATATAATTTAGTATAACACTAAAGGCAGAGAGGTCCAGAAATGAAAACATAGGGTAAGACTGTAGCTGTCAAAACAGTGTGACCCAGTCGTCGATAGAATAATCAATGTCACGAAAGCTGTAGCCCAGAAGCAGGCCCTGGAATAGCTAAGTATTTCAGATTTGATGAAAGTTTCTCCACAGATCAGTGAGGAAATGAAGGATTCATCCCAAAATACTGTACGACTGGCCAAGACATTAGCTCCTTATTTAACACCTTACGCCAAAAAACTACAGACGCGTAGTAATTCTTTAAAAAGCGAAACCATAACACATTAGAAGGAATACAGGTTGACACTTATCCATTCTCAGAATATGAACGGGCTCTCTAAGAAGAAAATGTCCAAGAAACCAACTGATTGCAGAATATTTGTAAAGTATCCCCTGGGTAGAGTCCAGGAGGCCCGAGTGGCTTGCAAGGTGTTTTCTAATGAAACTGAGAGGCAAGTCTGCTTTAGCTCGAACAGAAAGTAAGCATGTTCAAAGGTCATGAGAAACCAAAAGGAACTTACACCTAGTGTGTACATTTCTTTGCAACTTAAAAAAAATTAGAATAATTGTAAAGGGGAGCTGTGGCAGGGACGGCTAGCGGTCCGCCCAGTCTCCACTCTCCCCTCCTTCCTTCCCATCAGAAACCATGTTACGTGGTGGGGACCGACAGGGACCTGCCACTGGGCCCAGATTCCCAGCCTCTCTTGCCAACAGGGTGGGCACCGAGATGCGAGGGGAAGTTGCTGAAAGTTGTTGTCCGGGAAAACTCTTGAAGAGGTGTCCATTCAGCTCTTTGATCCTTTCCTCTGACTTTCTTCCTTCTGCCTGGAACAAGGATGTAACAGCTGGAGCTTGAACAACCTTCTTGGACCGCGAGACACGCTGATGATGAGAGTCAGGTGTGAAGCTTGGCAGGGCACACAGGTGGACAGAGCATGGGACCTCGGTGTCCCCGAGCCGCCCACCTCTAGACTGCTTATTAGGAGGAGATGCAAGCCTTGACCTCACTTGAGCCTCTGCTGTTCCAGGTTTTTGTTAATTGACAGCCAGAAGCAATTCCTGGCTGATATGTGTGCTCACACTAATGATCCATGAAAATATCCTGCAGCTTTCAGTCAAGAATGACAATTTTTTACTATTCGGTGGGAAAAGGCCCCATATTTTCTTTTGGCCTTGAAGCCCCATGGGAAGCCTTCCTGCCTGTGCTCCTGGTGGCAGCTATACAAAACAGACAGAACGTGCCTGAGGATATAAATAGCCACGCCTGTCACATCCCTAAACGCTCCGCCCTGGGCATCCCTGTATGTTTCCCAGGCAGAGCCAGAGGCCCCCTCCTAGTTCCCCTCAACCCCATGGCTTGTGAGTTCTCACTACGATGGTCCCAAGCCCACCTCTGATCCCGCGTGCCCGCCCCAGGCCCCGAAGGTCAGAATTGTTCCTCTGAAGCCCAGCTCCTGAGGGCTGCCTTCTGTCCCTGAGAGGGTAGCTGGGAGCTATAGACAGAGCCAAGTCATTACTTAATCCCTGTGGTGTTTTAATAAGATTGGAAAAAACAGAAGGGGCCAGCTCTGATTAGTGTTCCGCTTGGGTTTTATTTTGAGGCTGTACTGCGAACAGACGTCAGTTTTCCGGACGCCCACCCCCCCCC
>NW_007232236.1:271881-279876 GCF_000164805.1 Carlito syrichta | reverse complement strand
CACGTCTTGGCGGGTCATCCAGGGACGAGGCCTGTTGTGTTCCTTCAGAATCATTTCTGAGACACAGACACATACTCTGCACCCCTGAGATGTGCACGGGTCCTATTTCCCCATGCAGCCGGCCTCCACATTGCTCTGAATTTGTATCTGTCCCAACAGCCCCTGGTCCCCAGTTCCCTGACCAGTCATCTCTGCTCTTGTTCTGTCATTGGCACTTAGTAGGCACCTGTTCTGGGCCAGGACAAGGGCTGGAGGCCCCTGGTGCCCTCATTGCCGGTGTCCCCTCCTCTGCACAGCCTCTCAGAGCATCAGGACTGTCCGTTGATGCACCCTCCAGTCTGTCTGTTTGTTTATGATGGACAACCCTGGTGCAGGGCTCATACGTGGTCCCCAGCTCCCAGAACTAAGTGTTTCCCACAGTAGGTGCTTAATAAAGGGGGGCTGGGCGGAACAGAAGTGACCACGCCCCTCCCAGGGCGCCTCATGCCTCCAGTCACATCCTGTCCCCTCCATCCTGCTCCAAACAATCATCCTTCCTTCCTCTTCTTCTTCCTCCTCTTCTCCTCCTCCTCCTCCTTTTGAGACAGGTCTCACTCTGCTGCCCAGACTGGAGTGCAGTGGCATGATCACGGCTCACCGCAACCTCAAACTCCTGAGCTCAAGCCATTCTCCCATCTCAACCTTCCAAGTCCCAGGTACTTTTAAAATTATCTTTTGTAGAGATGGGATCTCACTAGGTTGCTCAGGCTGGTCTCAAACTCGTGGTCTCACGCAATCCTCCCTCTTCAGCTTTCCAAAGCACTGGGCCAGTTTCCCGTTTCTTTTTCTTTCTTTCTTTCTTTTTTTGAGTTGGAATCTCACTCCGTCACCCAGACTGGAATGCAGTGGCACACTCATGGCCACCCCAGCATCGACCCACTGGGCTCTGGCGATCCTTCTGCCTCAGCCTTCCAAGTAGCCAGAACTACAGGAGCGCGCTACTGCGCCCGGCTAATTTCTGATTTATTGTAGAGACGAGGTCTCACCAAGTTGCCTGGGCTGGTCTCGAACCCGCGGGCTCAGGCAATTCATTCACCTTGGCCTCTCAAAGTGCTGGGATTATAGACTGAGCCACTGAGCCCAGCCCAGCTTCCCATTTCTAAAACCTGACAGTCAACCCATCAACCTTGACTTCCTGGACTTCAAGATTGGGCTCTACCCTGCCCTCCCAACTCATCTCTCAGACCCCACCTCCAGAAGCTTCTCATCACACCCTGCAGCCTCCTCACTAGCTTGTAGGTCCTCATGTTTCAGAAACACAGAGCTAGAAGGGATCTTGAAAAATCACTGGGGAAACTGAGGCCCAGAGAGGGGAACTGGCCCGTCCAGGGTCACATGGGGGCTTATTGGCAGAGGTGTCAATGAGCTGTGGGTCTCCCAGGTCCTGGCTCCAGGTGGCAGGAAGCCCGGGATCCCTCCCGGCAGCCCCACTCTCTAACCAAGAAAGGGTGACCGTGATGCCCCGCCACCCGGCTTTGCGGAACAACTTGCCTCCGGGTTGAGGGAGGGTGGCGGGGGCTCACAGCAGAAGGATCAATTTTCACCACGTGAGAAGCAGCCAGAGCAGGAAACGCTCTGGAACATTTGACTGTGACACGTGTGTGGGATCCAGAGCCCCGCAGCCCCTGGAGGGAGTGGGGAGGCCTCGTGGGGAGGGCGGCACCAGCAGCTCCTTCCACCACGTGGAAAAGCTGTTCTGAATCACACGGTCCCAGGAACAATGAATCATAGTCACCAAACCCTAGGAATAATGGATCTGAGAAACGAGGCTTCTCGAAAGGCCTCTTCCCTCGGCTTCCAGGACATCTGCTCTGCCGGCTTCCTCCGGCCCCTCCGCTTGCTCCGCAAGCTCTTCCCGCCTGGGCACCACCCACACCCTCGGCATGTTGTCCCCGAGCCATTCCGTCTCCTCCCGGGGCTTCAGACCCCAACGCCACTGAAGCCCCTGAGCCCCGTGTGTGCAGTCAACAAACACTGAGCACCGACTCCGTGCCAGGTGCTGTTGGAACTCCAGGATACAGAAGGGACGGATCGTTAAGGATCTGGCCCCATGAGGCATATTATATTCTGGTAGAGTAGGCAGAGAGAAAAAAACAAACACATAGATCAGTCACATTGGGTAGTGATAAAAGCTATGAGGAGAGGGTAATGGAGAGAGTGACAGAGCCTGGGAGGCCCCTCTGAAGAGGTGACAGACAGACACGTAAATGGAGTGAGAAAAAGAGTCACACACTCTCTGCAGAAAAGGCCACCCAGAGAGGTGCCAGCAAAGCCCAGATGGGAAGAACAGCGGGGCCAGGGGACCTGGAACAAGGGCTGAGGCCAGTGTGTGCATGGTGGGGGCCTCACGGAGGGCCTTCAAGCCATGGTGCAGGTCACAATTTTGTGGAAACGCGATAGGTCGGAAGCAGGTTTTGTGAAAGATCCCTCTGGCTGCGGTGCTGTGGACAGACTGGAAGCAGAAAGAAGTAGCAGATAGGCTGGACACGAGTGGACGGTGATGGTGACAGAGGCAGAGGGGACAGGAGGGCCACGGTTTGGGATATGCTGAGAGCATTGCTGAGGAATTAGACACAGGGAGTGAGAGAATGAGAGGCGTCGGTTGACCCAGGGAAACGGCAGCTTGGTGGGGACATCAAGAGTGTGGCTTGGGCTGGGCTCGGTGGCTCAGCCAGTCATCCCAGCACTTTGGGAAGCCGAGGCGAGTGGATTTGCCTGAGCCCGTGGGTTCGAGACCAGCCCAGGCAACTTGAAGAGACCTCGTCTCTACAATAAATCAAAAATTAGCCAGGCATGGTAGTATGTGCCTGTAGTTCCAGCTACTTGGAAGGTAGAGGTAGAAGGATCGCTGGAGCCCAGCAGGTTGACACTGGGGTGGCTGTGAGCATGCCACTGCACTCCAGCCTGGGCGACAGAGTGAGACACCAACTCAAAAAAAAAAAAAGAATGTAGCTTGGACGTGTTGGTTTTGAGATGCCTTTAGACAGCCATACGTGAGAACCGAGTTCAGGTGAAGGGTTTCCAGGCTGGAAGCAGTGCGAGGTGCCAGAGTCCCAAAGGGGCTCAGAGCTCTGGCACGGGGGAAGGACCACCGGTCATGCAAGAGCACACAGAGCAGGCTCTGCTGGATTCCTCTCTGGCTCTAGGCCTGGCAGGCGACAGCTGTAAAACAGGAACAAACGTGCACACATTTTGGGGCTCCTGAGTTCATCACACACTTCAAAGCCTGAGAGAGAAGCTGGAGGTTTCCTGGAGCAATGGAGGGAGTGGTAGCTTGACAGCACTGATGGCCCCAGTCAGGGGGTTCCTTTTGCCTTGTAGCATTGCAGTCCCCTAACACCTGAGTCTGGGCTTGGCCACATGACTTGCTTGGACCAAGAGGATATTAGTGGACTTGCCCAGAGCAGTGGTTCAAAAAAACACCTGCATGCTTCTATTTCTTCTCTTGCTCCTCCGCCTATCTGACAAGGAAATGCCCAGGCTAGCAGTCTCCTGGAAGCCCATCACCACCATGAAATAATCCAGGCTGACTGACTGGAGCATAAAGACCATAAGGAGTATGGCTGAATCATTGCTGCCAAGGCCATCCTGGACCAACTGTTCCCCCAGTTGCACCTCCGGCTGTCTAAAGACACATGAGTGAGCTCAGTTCAACTCAGTGGTAACTACCAGCTGGCCTGCAGACTTGTGGTTGTCATTTTAAGTCGATAAGTCTTGGGTTGGTTTGTTACACAGCAGTAGCTAGCTGATACAGAATGTGAGTTTCTTCAGAAAGCAGAAGAGATGCTGTGTACGGGGCATCCATTCCCACGAGGAAGGAGAGGAATGCTTCTTTCTAACTTTAAGCCAAAAGAACTACTCAGAGACGTTGGCTTGTGTCCCTTAGGATTTGAGGAATGTGGGGGCTGGTGCTTGAGTCATGTCCAAAGGCTCTGGGAAAAGCCCGCCCTTCCAGCGAGGACATGCATGCTTTCCATGGGCCCAATATGGACCTTGCAGAAGGACCCCTGCCCAAGAGGGTCACCCAGAGGGGTAAGGTGACTCCAGCAAAGGAGCTGACCAGAGGTCAGTAGAGGACATTGCAGGCAGTCAGATGGAAAAGGGGCTACTCAAGTGAGGGGGATAGCAGGCGAGAGATATGAGACCCCAGGAAAGTACCCCTGAAGGAACATGCCAGGGAGCACTCACCCAGCTCCTCCTTTCCTGGTCTAGGAGGACCTTCCTAGGCTGCCCCTCCCTCTCTCAGCCCTGAGCAGGTGGAAGAAGAAAGAGGGACAAAAATTCACCACGATCCTCTGCCCACTGCAGCGTTCCCAGTTTGAGGCAGATCCAAAAGGCTAGGACAGGCTTAGTTTTAAACTGGGTGAGTCTGGAGTTTTAATGTTAGACGGGACTGGTCTTATATCTGCAATTGACTTGAAAGTGAAATTGACCAGAAGGATTCACAGAGCAGGTTTCGTGGGACGGCCTGCTGAGCCCAGTAGACTTCCCAATGAGGGACTTTTCCAGCCCCTAACCCAGCCACCGTGCTCCTCACTCCATACACTGCCCTGGGCGAGACCCTCTGACACCAGGGTCACATCTGACCAGTGATCTCCAAACCTCCCGTCTAGCTCACACCCCCCACAAGATTCAGAGCCACTGGCCAACCATCAGCTAACATCGCCCTCAGGGTGTTCGTACCTGCTCCGGGACCATCCCATGGCTCGGTGGCCACACCCCCATCCACTTGGAAGCTTGAGCCAAAAACTTTCATGCGAGGTAATCAGCACCCCCACCTGCTCCACCCTCACCTCCGTCCCGCCCACCTCCTGAGGTTCCCTCTGGAGCAGCCCTGCCATCTGGCCCTTCCTCATCCCCGTGGCCACCCCCCTGATCCCATATCCTCCCATCTTTTCCACAGCTCTGCTCCACGGCCAGAGTGAGCCTTCTGAATTGGACCGCACCACTCCTCTGCTTATAACGGTGCCCTGCGTGGTCCGGCCGCCCAACCAAATTTTCCGGCAGCCCCTCACCCCTCATGCTCAAGTCACACTGGGTGGGCTGGAACTCCTCCCAGCGCCATTCCCTGCAGTGTGGGACCTTTGCTCAGCTGCCCTGGCCCCAGGAGGCCCTTCCTGCCTCCCCTTCATCCCATCCGTCAGGCTACAGCAGCAGCTTTGCTGCTCAGCAACTGTCTTTGCCCCCACCCATGCCCCACGTCATCCCCGTCTACTCGTGTGTCTTCCTCTCCGGTGAGACTCTGACTGCTCCTCCAGGGTAGGGGCCGCACCTGAGTTTCCTGTCCAGGGCCCAGCACAGAGCCGGCCCTGATGTGGAGCGAGGGCATGAAGAAGAGGAGGGGGAGCCTTGGGGAAGGGGGTCCAGGCGACTTGTTGCTGGGTCTGTCGCGCTTTCCTGGGAAGGAGGGCTCAGGTTTGAGAAATGTGGCCACTCAAGCTGACGTGGCCAAGACATGGCACCACAGGGCAGAAGGCACGGTCCTTGTAGTCAGACAGGCCTACCTGAATCCCGGCTCCAAAACCTACCTACTGGACGACGTGGAAAGTCACTCCACCTCTTTGAGCCCCCTTTCCTCAGCTGTAAAAAAGGAACCACCTGACCGGGTTCAGTGACTCAGCCTGTAATCCTGCACTTTGGGAGGCCGAGGTGAGTGGATTGCCTGAGCCTGCGGGTGTGAGACCAACCCTGGGCAACTTGGCGAGACCTCGTCTGTATAATAAATTTTTAAAAATTAACCGTGTGTGGTAGCGTGTGCCTGTAGTTCTGGCTACTTGGAAGGCTGAAGTGGAATCCAGAAGGTCAATGCTGGGGTGGCTGTAAGCATGCCGCTGTATTCCAATCTGGGTGACAGAGACTCCAATTCAAAAAAAAAAAAAAGGACCACCCACCAGGGTGATCATAGCCTCTGCACCGCCTGTGTCACCAGGAATCATCAAGAGCAGACCCTGGGCGCCCCAACCCTACATCCTATCCTGCCCACCAGGGGCCCTGGCAGGGCAGGGCCAGGCCTGGCATTCTCAGTAGGGTGTTGGTGGTGAGTTACCGAATGAGGTCCAGCAGAGCGTCGGCCGAGCTCATGATGGGCTTCCCGCTTTGCTCTGTGGTCTCCTTCTGGGCCGCGCCACCCGGATGGATGATGGAGACCATGAAGATGCCCACGATGACAGCCATGAAGGTGGTCCATAGGTAGTATGCCACGGTGAGGATGCCCAGGCGGCTGGAGGTCTTGGCATCCAGAGAGGCGAGGCCAGACATCAAGCTGGGAGGGAAGGGTGGGTCAGAGTCTGTGGGTTGCGAGGCCTGGGCCTGGCCAGGCACTCAGAGCCCATTCCCCCCCACCCAGTCCCCAGCCATGCTCGGCACCCTCACAGTGCTCCAGGGCCCCCTCCTCATAACCCAGGCCCATGATTCCTTCTAGGTTCTCTTCCTGCTCCACCCTCTCCCCGATGCCCAGGGTTGCCTGCCAAGCATGTTCACCTCGAGCCTTGGCAGCTGTCGTGCCCTCAGTTTGTTGTCCTAGAAGCTTCCTGCACTTGCCTGACTCCCACCCCCTAGGAAAGATGGAGCTCAGGTTCCCTCTTTGGTCCACTTGCTTCTCTTCCAGAGTTAGAAGCCCATTCCAGGGTTCCCACAGCCCCTAGGCCCTCATCATGACCCTGGTTATCACTGTTTACGGGTTCATCTCTCGCCAGAGTGAGGGCCTGTGAGAGGAGGAACAGGCCTGACTTCCCCTTGGGTCCCCCGTGCCCGGCCGGAGCAGATGGTCATTGCAGGCTTGCCAAACAAATAATGTGTGAGTGAGAGCACCAGACTGGGAGTTGGTGACCCAAGACCTGGCCGAGCTCTGCCCACCGACCATGGGACCGCCCGATCGGGGTCCTCATCTGTACAGTGGGGCCATGAGAGTCACCCCTCCCTGACAGGGGCCACCCTGGGCCATCCTGGATGAGCACCCGGGCCCAGACGCCCTCTTGTGGGAGGCTGTGTGAAGGGGCCTGGGGGTCTCCTCTCAACTCCTCCCCGCCTCGGGCCACTCTGCCCCGGGATCTCTGCCCACCAGCGAAGGTCAGCCCAGAGCCCAGAGCCCAGAGGGCCTCTTCTTGTGGCTGTAGTGGGGAAGGGTTGAAGGGTGAGGGGAGTGAGCAGGAGATTAATTAAGGAAATGCTTGTGTTTTGCTGCCAAAAGGATTTTTCCCCAAAGCCCTTTCATTCTTTCAGATAAAGAAGTATTTGTCTGGTTTTAATCATGTAAACAAGAGCAGATAATCCCTTGTCCACGTTCCTCTTATCATTAGGCTTCACACGGCAGCATCCAGTGTGGGGCTGAACACGATACCCCCCTGCCCCTTCCCAGGCAGGGCCCAGGCCTGAGTGCCCTGCTCGTCCCTGCTGGCTGCAGCAATGACTGACTCTCCTCTTAAGACACATTTTAAGGGTCCCCTCCTCCAGGAAGCCTTCCCTAACCACCAGGCTGAGTGAAGGGCCCTTCCCTGGGTTCCCACAGCTCCTGTACCTCCCTCTGTCCCATCTCCTACTTCACTGGATCTCTGACTGTTTCCAGGAAGCACCTCCAGGGCTGGGCTGTGTTCTGATTCAAAGCTGGGTCCACAGAGCCAGGCCCAGGCCTGGGCCAGGGCATGGTTTGGTAGCAGCCTTCTGAGTGAAGGAGTGAATGAATGAATGAATGAATGAATGAGCTGGTGTTTCCAGTCTCTGCTCATCCTCATCTGCCAGGATGCCATATGCTAGTGATGGGCTTAGGGTGGGTCTTAGACATAAATCCTGAAGGGCTCGTAATGGGATTGTGCAGCCAGAGGAAATGGGGGGCGGCCCTGCGGTCATTACCCAAGACGGAGATTATCCCAGTCAGGGCCGGCACATCAGCCCGGTCTCATGGCCCTCCCACCACAACACAAGCCCCTGCCACCAAATCCCACCGCCTCGGGCCATGGG
>NW_007232236.1:239372-271763 GCF_000164805.1 Carlito syrichta | reverse complement strand
GGGGGGGGGGGGGGGGGGAGGGAAGCAGACGAGGACCCTGGGACACAAGTGCACTCAAGTAACCACCGTGCAAGGCGGATGCACAGTACCGCAAGGGAGGTCAGGGAAGTGCCGTCTTTATTCAGAGGAAGGGAGATCACTTCTAGCTAGGAGAGTCAAGAAGGGTTTCCTGGAAGAGGTGGCATTTGAGTTGGTTCTTGGAAGCTGAGGAGGATTTGGAGAGGGAGCAGATGTGCTCAGCAGCGGGACAGCAGAAGACAGCAGGGAGCTGGAAAGTATGGAGACACTGCTGGCCAGTGTGGTCGCAGCTCAGGTCACACGTGAGGAGGAGTAACAGACAGGACAAGAAGACAGACTCAAGAGTGGGGTGGCCTTGAGTGCCAGGCCAGGGGGCCTGGGGCTTCAGCACAACTCATCCGGCAAAGTTTGCAGGATGCCTGAGAAGGGAGAACTAACAGTTCCTTAGATTTGAGAATATCAAGGGCCGAGCTCCGTGGCTCAGCCTGTAGTCACAGCACTTTGGAAGCCAAGACGAGTGAATTGCTTGAGCCTGCGGGTTCAAGACCAGCTTGGGGAACTTGGCGAGACCTCGTCTCTAAAATAAAAGAATTAGCCAGGCTTGGTAGCGTGTGCCTGTATTCCGGCTGCTTGGAAGGCTGAGGAGGAAGGATTGCTGGAGCCCAGCAGGTCGACGTTGGGGTGGTGGTGAGTACTGCACTCCAGCCTAGGCAACAGAGTGAGACTCCTACTCAAAAACAAAAAACAAACAAACAAAAAGAGGATATCAAAGTAACAAAGCGCGCCAGGAGGGTGAAGAGCAAGAACCCAGGACCCAGCTAAGACATCATCAGTGCAGGTGAGATAGAAAGGCACGGCCCAGCCACCGTGAGAAGTGGCGGCGTCCCTGGAAAGACGTTCCCAGAGTAATGCTAAGTGAACATCAAGTTGCCAGACCGTTTGTATCTGCAGTGAGGCCTGGAAGCCCTGGGAGAGAGACCCCCTCTGATGTCCTGTCCAGACACACAGATGTGTTTGAGGGGTCGCACATGAGACACATGCAGATGACAACCGATTTCAGCAAAGGATAAAGTGCCCCTCAAAAGGCCCCTCTGGGGAAGCAGACGCCTCACACGGGGGTGGGACAGACCCAGAGGAAGGAGGGAGGGAGTGCGGGTTCTAGACAGAGCGAGAGAGAACTCCCACCTCACCCGCGGGAACCCACTGGCTCTGGACAGGAGAGCACTGATGGTAAGATGGAGGGAGTCCCATCACCTGGGACCCACACAGTCCTGCCCTGGGACCACCCGCCTGCCTGCCCCCTAAATGGGAAGGGTTTTCCCACTGGCTGAAAGGAGAGGGGGACAGAGACAAGGGAACTGCTGGAGACACCTGACGCAGCAGGCCGACTTCCCCAGGCTGGGGCTGGTGATGGCAGAGGCCCAGAGGAACAGGAGCCGAGGAAGGGAGGGTCCAGATTCCACATGAGACCAGCAATACTCTTGGAGCTCACAGGCACAAGAAAGGAGGTGTAAGGTCCTGCCATTTGGCCTTTTGAGGGTTCCTCCAGTGGGGATTCCTCAAGGTCCGAGACCTTAGGGCCAAGCTGTTCAAGGGGACTTTCTGAGGACAGCATCAGCTCACATGGACAGTCCCTGAAAGAGACCCTTGAAGGGAAGTTTAGCAGTTGTCTTTGGGTGGTGGGACTGTGGGGAGTCTCATTTTTATTTTAGAGACAGGGTCTTGCCCTCCCGCCCAGGCTGGAGTGCAGGGGTACAATCATAGCTCACTGCAGTCTCAAACTCCTGGCCTCAAGCAATCCTCCTGCCTCAGCCTCCTGAGTAGCTGGGACTACAGGCAAGCACCACCACACCCGGTTAATTTTTTTTTTTTGTAGAGATGTGGTCTCACTGTGTTGACTAGACTGGTCTTGAACTCCTAGTCACAAGTGATCCTCCCACCTCGGCCTCCCAAAGTGCTGGGATTACAGGTGTGAGCCTCCACACCCAGGCTTTCATTTTGTTTTTGACGTTCTTTCACGTTCTTTACTCTTTCTAGAATGAGCATGTTTTCTTGTGTGATGGAAAACGATCCCTCAAGGACTGGTGGCCTCAGAAACTATTGCCTGTCTGATGCTTTACTGTTCCCCAAACACCTGAATGCTCACTTCATTCAATCCTTATACAACCTTCGAAGTCACCACTGCCCTACAGAATTACACTGCAAGTCACATTTGTAACTTAGAATTTTCTCGTAAACAAGTAAAATTCATTTCTTGGTGAAATTAAGTCTAATAGTACTTTACTGAAAGGGGTCTTAACGGTTTGGGCTGACCATGATTTTAATGTGATCCAGTCCATGTAGTGCCTTTTTCAGTTCAACTCTCAGAGTTCACAGTCTGCCCAAGGCTACAGCCCTCAGATTTGTGGTGGTGAGCTTCCCATGATCAGAGGCATCCTAGTGGAGCCTGGATGGCCACCTGTTAAGATACTAGATCGAGGCTTCGAGATGGAGTGGGAGGTTCCCTGAGGATGGCCTCAAACCATCCTTCTGCCTCTGGGATTTTTGGTAATGGGAGAGACAACCATGTTTCTCCCACTTCAAGCTTGGCTGGGTGTTCTGGGAGACCCTCAGGTGGGGCCCAGGGCAGAGCCTCTGGGAGCCAGAGGTCCGGAACTCCCTCCCAAGCCATCTGGCCACCACTCAGAGCCCAGGGATTGTGGATCAAGAGATTGCGGTGATTAGAGACATTAACCAGCACAGGCAGGGGAGGCGGCTGGCTCCCGGGCCCAGCCTGTTTCAATCTGGTAATTGTTCCACTTGCAGGGCTGGGGGCAGGGAGGTGGCTTCTCGGTTCCTCGTGGAGAGAGAGAAAGGCAGTGTACTGACCCCCGCCTGGTTCTCACGCCAGCCCCCGAGGTGGGACTCACCACCCCACCTCACTGGGAGGCTCTGGGTGGCCAGGCCATTTGCCGAGGACTGGTCACAAGGGTGGGTGGTCCCTGAGGCTTGGCCCACTTGTCCCCCACTGCTGCCCGCGCACCTCACTGCAGGGACAGCCCGAGAGAGCCGGCAGCTACCCAGACTGCTAGGTGTCAACCCTAGGGACTCCCCATTGTCGCGAGGACTGTCCAAGCTCCTTCACTGGCCTTGGGTCCACAGCAACCTGGTTCGCCCTCCTTATCCAGCCCCTGTGGTCTGGGCTCCTTGAACTACCTTTGTCTGGTTGGTGTCAATCTGGCAAATTTTCACCCACTTTTTTCTAGATATCACTGCCTCTGGGAAGCCTCCCCTGACTGCAGTCATCCCACTCGCTTCCCCAGGGCACCCCAGGCTTCCCAGTTTGCTACAGGGCACTCCACCGGTGGGCTAGCCCCAGATCACCAGGGCCCAACCCAGTGTCTGGCACGGGACTGGCTGGCAGGGAGTGCCAAGAAGTCCAGTCCCCTGCGTCACCTCCCTGTTCCCCCTTTCCTGTCCTCTCCACAGCTCCGGGCTCTCACTTCTCCACCCAGGCAGCGCCTCCCTCCCAAGGTCTCCCCAAGCCCCCGCGCGAGACCAAGACGCACTTCCAAGCACCCCTCCCTAGCTGGGAGCCCCTGAGCCTGGGTGTGCCTCAGTTTCCACTGGAGGTAAACTGAGAGGATAGTTTATCATGAGGGTTAATCCTGATAGACAGTGGCTGCTGTGTAGTAAGTATGTGACACATTCCAACTACTGTCATTGTCTGTTGGTGGCCATCTGCCCCAGCCTTCTGGGAGCTTTTCCAGGGCAGGGCTAGCCCTGGTTTAGTTCTGGGGCCTTGGAGCTCAGGGCCTGGCGTGGACCTGGGTGCGGGTTTGCTGATGTGTGTGAGGCTAAACCAGGTGACATTCTAGACCGGACTGTGAAGAGGATGACTTGTGAGTCCTGGTGACTGTGAGCACCTACTGCAGGTTCCTTGAGGACAAGTCACCTGGTCCAGCTTTGGTCCCCTTGTCAGGTTTAAGGGAAGGCCCCTGACGCTGTATGACATCGAGGCAGTTGGCACCAGAAATCCGGGAACGGATGGGGGCTTGATGAAAAGACAGGGGACTGGAATACTGTCCGGGGCAGTAGACAGGGCCCTCAGAGTGTGCCGGTGGGCTGTGCTAACAGCCCTCTCCTTTCTGATCATTTTTATCAATGGTCTGGCTGAGGCCACTGACAGCATGTGGATGAGATCTCTAGAGGATTGGAAGCTGGGAGGAACAGCTCATGTGTTGGATGAGGGAGTGGGAATCCAAGCAGACCCTAGCAGGCTGAGACCTTGGCCAAACCTGACACGAAGAGACTGAACACAGACACACGCTGGGCCACGCTTGGCTTCAGCCACTCGGAGAGCGCAAACACTGAGTGGGCGGGGACGTGGAACGAGGCAGCAACATGTGGTTCGGGGACTTCGGGGTTTCGTTTGCTGCCAGCTTCAGTCACCCGGGATGTGGCACTGCCAAGGAGCCAGCAGACCCTCAGCCTGTGACTCCAGAAGCCTGGGGGCTCCTTGGGAATGCCACAGACCCACCTTGATGTCAGACCCACAGACCCACAGGGAGACGAATGGGGAGAGGGTGTGTCCCACAGAGGGCTATTGGGGTAGGTGGCCAGGGACAGGGACACGGGCCTGGGGTTCAGCTGAAGGGACAGGGTCTATTTAGCCTGGACCCGAGAACTCTGGGAAAAGCCATAGGGGCGTCTCAGCTCAGCACCAAGAACTTTCCGGAAGAGCTGTCCTGCCCTGGAAGGAACCACCTTGAGAAGAGGTGGACGTCCAGTCACTGGAGGTATGCAAGCAACTTGCTGGAGTCACGTAGTGGGAAAGTGGGTTCAAACCCTGATCTGCTAACCTGACAGCGTTCAGTTACAACACCCCGGCGCTCACAGGACTGGGGGTCAGTGAGGAGCCCTGATCCCTGCAGCTAGTCCTTGGCTCTGACCTCAGTTGATCTAGCCACAGAGACTGTCCAAAGCTGGCCAGGAAGGAGGCATCTGGGGTCTCACGGGCAAGAGGAGAGACCCCCAGGCCTGTAAAGCATCCAGGATTACTTCTTTCTCCTGAGCAAAAACAGGCCCAGCAGCTGACAGCACGTGCCACGTTAGCTCCGAGTTACGCTTCCCAGGTGGCTCTGCCAGGGCCCCACTGTCACACCACTGCCTCCTAAGGCTTGAGGCAGGATGACCTGACTCCCACTCAACTAAAACCTGGTCCCAGCACCCCCCGCCCCCAAGGCAGAAATTCCTCTACCAAGCAGCGCAGGGGATAGACAGCTCACAGCCTGCTGAATCAGCCTCCTCCACTGTGGGCTGGTTGTACTCCTTAGGAAGGGCTTCTCGCTGTCAGAATGAAATCTACCTTCAGGAAGAGAATTCCCCACCTAGGCCTAGCCTGCCCTCTGGAGCCCCATGGACCAAATTCTTTGGCTCCACTCTGGATTCCTGAGGGAGAGATCACAGCGTCAGAGTGTGGGAGGTGTCACTGCTGCCTGGGCCACCCAACTGCCCTCTGAAACTCCCTCCTTCCCAGGCCCTGGCACTGAGAGGGCATGCCACTGGGACTTGTGCAAGTGACAGGCCCGAGCTGGATGGAAAGCAGGAGCTGGAAGAGCTGCTGCGGCAACTGTCTGAGGTCTCACGGTCTGGCCTCCACCCTCAGCCATTTCCCACCATGCGGGCTGCATTCCCCAGCGAAGTCAAGGTCATGTCCAATTCCCAACCCCATGCAAGCTGACAAACATGATTTCCTTTCTTACCCGCGTGGCAAAGGACATCGGGCATCAGGGAGCCAGGGTGCCCCTCAGATGGCCGCTGCTCTGCTCAGCCCTGCACGCTGTTGTCCCTGCCATCAGTAATAACATCTTCGGCATAACATCGTAATGGCTGGGGCTTATGGCCAGTGCCACCAGGCCACGGTGAGGAACCCCGCTCCCAAGGCAGGAGAGACCCTGTATGTGGAGCCCAGGTCTCTCACCTCCCCCGCTTCACAGTGGGACCCTGGTGTCTGCACTGCAAGACACCCAGTGAGGCTCTCCCCAGGTTCCAAGAGACCCTCCAGTGCAGTGGTTCCCCACTAAGAAGGGAAGCAGGAGCTCTTCAAAGCCCTCGCCATGTCCCCAGACTCTGAAACATGTTCCACCCTGTCCCGTGTTGGGCACTTGCTCTGGGGCCTATGAAGTTCCAGGAATGGACAGGGTGGGTCTGTGCTCGTCAAGGGGCTCCACTGGGTGGTTGGTGGGACCGGCAGCTGCACGACACAGGCCCTGGACCACGGCTGTGGCTGAGAGGGTCCTGGGCAGGGGCCGATCCAGCTGGGAACTGGTCTTCCCAGAGGAGGGAACTGCTGGATGGTGCTTTGGGGGATGAGCAGGAGTTCTCTAAGTGGAAGGGGGCAAGAGCAGGGACGGCTGTGAGGCGTGATAAGACCTAGGAGTTTCTGGGAGTCACCAGGCTGGAGGCCTGACCCCACCCGCAACCCACAGCTGGGCCATGTTTGCCTCCTGATGAGTAAGGAATCAGCTGACGGGCCAGGAGGGCCAAACATATCCCAGGGCTCCCATTAGAAGGTTCGTGGAGCTCTACTAAGAGGGTCACCCAAGGCTCAAAGAGGTCGGAAGGCCAGGTGACACCAACTGACCCTCACCGTCCACTCCTCCCGCCTCCCTCCTGCCTGGCCTGGCCTGGGAGCCCGGGGCAGCAGCCCCCTGCACACTGGCTCCCAACCCAGACCTTGACGGCTGCTTGGCCCAGACCATCTCCAATAAGTTAGAATGTGGGTGTTTGGGAGTTTTCTGCCAAACTAGAGTTCCTCAGGAAGGGGGAGAAGGGAGTGTTGAGCTTCTCTGGCCAAACATGATTTCCTGATTCTAAGAAAAATCAGTTCAAAATTCTTACAAGAGATAGAGAGGAAAACAACACATACACAGCACAACACATGCACCTCAGATTCACATACAAACCCACACGCACATTTGGATTTCTTTGCTCTCATGTGACGTTCACAGAACAGTCTGCCATGTGCAGCATCAGTGAATCACAAACACATGGGCTCAGTTTTCCTTGACTGATGCCTCGTTTAAGAAACTGAAGAACAAGGGGAGAGGAGGGCTTGGCAAAAAGCGAGTGGAGAATTGGAGGCTCTCGCTGGATTCAGATTCTGGCTTGATCCGCCCTGGTTCCTCGTGTCGCGCTAGTCTGGGGATGTGTGAAAACAAGACTCAGCTGACTTCCCAAAATTGGATGCCAACAACTGCCTCTGTGGGGCACGATGGGCCTCACACACCCCCAATACCAGCTGGGACCCGTTTGTAAATGTGCAGATGGCATCGTGCCTACTTTATGACTGTGACTGAGTGTGGTAAATAATGCAATTTAGGCTGAACACGGTGGCTCACACCTGTAATCCCAGCACTTTTGAAGGCCAAGGCAGGAGGACTGCTTGAACCCAGGAGGTTGAGGCTACAGTGAACTGTGATTGTGCCGCTGCACTCCAGCATGGGCGGCAGAGTGAGACCCTGATTCAAAAAAATAATAACACAAGCAAAAACATGGAACCAACCACGTTACCCATCGAAGCTGGACTGGATTAAAAAAATGTAGTACATATACATAATGGAATATTATGCAGCCATAAAGAAAGACAAACATATGGACTTTACAGCAACTTGGATGAATTTAGAGTTGATTGTACTCAGTGATCTATCACAGAAACAAAGAACAGAGTACCATATGTTCTCACTCATAAGCGGACCTTGAACAATTATAATACTATAAGAAAGGAATTGGCAGCAGTGGGAAACTGGGGGGGTGGGATTGACAGTTGAAGGAAACTGCTAGGGGAAGGAGGGGCATACCTCATCAACAAGGGTACCCGCATAATCAATGTTTGTATACCTAACACTGAATTGTACCCCACATCTTTATAATAAAAAATGTTAATAATAATAATAATAGTAACAACACAAATTGAGGTAAGTCCAGAATCTCCAGGCAGAGCCACACCTCGAGTGTGTCCCCAGCATCCTGAGTGCCTCATGATAGGAAAAGGGCATTGCAGACTACACCAGCCTGAGTGGGGGAGTCAACTAGGTTTTCCAAGGTGAGGGTGCAGTCAGGATCTCCTACGACACCATGCTGAGAACTAAAGAAAGCAGGCTACAGATTCCCTGTTGTGGAAGTAACAGAAAGGTCTTCTCCAAGAACTTAAAGAAGCAGAAAGTTGCCGATACTTTTTGGGTTGGACTCTACATGAAAAGCAAAAGGGATCAGAGTAGTGACAAGTGGCTTGACCAGGGAGAACGGGAAAGGAGGCGCTGCTTTTCTGAATGAAGGCGTCATCAGCATGGGGCCAAGACATGAGGCAAGGCCCTTGGCAGCCACGCTAGCACCACTCACAGGAGAGGGCCCTGATTCAAGGACACTGGTGCTGGGGTAGCTCCATCAGACTATTCGTTCCTGTGCCAGAGTAATGGGTGGCAGAATGCTCTAAATGTTGTCGAGGCTTCCATCTTCAGAGGTGGACAGAGCAACTCCCTTGCAGCCAATTTCATTTTGAGAAGACTGTTTTGAGTGACAAATAAAGGCAAGAAGGCACGCGCTGTCCCGGGGACGTGGGACCTTCTGTGGTTTGATGGATCCTTCCCACCCCGAGTCCTTGAGATCTGCAGTTGTGGAAAGGCATGCCAACACGCTTGAAGGGTTCGGGGGCCTTCTGGGAGGAAGGAGACTAAGACCTGAATCTCTGCTGCCTGTGATTTGAAGTTAATGTTGGGGTACATGTGAGTCCCTCAAAGAAGATTCCTCAGGGTGAACTCACGGAAGAGGGGGGAGTGTGGAGGAAGGAGGAAATTGGGGCCCAACCCCAGGATGCTAATCTCAGGGCACAACTGAGTCCACTTTGTGGAACAATGAACAATTGGTGTGACCTCGGGGCCCAGGGCAAGGCATCCCTGTGGCCCGAGCTCCACAGAGAGAGGCAACATGTATACAACTTCCACCAGACGGTGCAGGGCTGTGTTCAACAGTGACACCATGAAGAAGGAGCCAGAGCAACAGGGAGGGTGGTAGGAAGAATGTTCTTCCTCTATTTGACATTGGAAGCTTCCCTGGAATGAAATAAGCTGACCTTGGCCATTGGGGTGGAGGCCTCAAGAAGAAGACATGGGACTTCCTGCTTGGATGAGGAGCAGGACCATGTTCAGCATCTTCTACTTGGCAAAAGTCAAGTAGAATTAAATTTGCCCTTAGATCCCTTAAGTTGCCCATAGAGTTCAGAAGGTATTGTTTTGTATAAGCGCATTCAAGACATTTTTCTTCCAGCCCTGGAGTGGGTTATGCTGCTTTCTTTAGGTGAACACCAGATGAAGCCGTCATCATCCTACCTCCCGAACTCTATGGGCAAGGAAGACCCGTCTTTCCCATGGTGGCTCACTGAGAGACGTGAGACACCATGGATGTCTCACTTTGATGGACATCTCCCGCCTTATTTAAACGGTCTTATCTCTTTTTCAGAGTGTATGTAAAACGAATGCACTTAAGTTAACTGCCTATCCAATGGAACTCCACCATGAGGCAGGAGAGGGAGAAGGGAGGGAAGAAAAGACCTGAAAATGGCAACCTGGAGTGACACTGGTTATATGATTAAATAATTAAACAGTCCTGCCAGCAAACAGATGTAACCAGTGGGCTTCCCACATGGTGAGCCTGCAAAGAGAAGCACTCTGGTCGGGGGCTGTGTGTCTGTCCTCCTTGGCAAGTGAGGATTCTGTTAATGAACAAGTTGGCATTTAGCATAATATGGCAGCCTCGACCCAGCATCGGAAAACAGGCCTTTCCAGCTCTGTGGCCCAGATAGGTTGGGCTTCCGACCCAGTTAGCCAAGGACCACGCCCTGGACCTGGTGAATTCATTACTAAGAATGATAAGAACAAACATTTATAGAGGAAAAAAAATATCAGTGGCAAAATTAGGGCTGTGGAATGAGAGAATGATTCTTTTCCTGTTATCCAAAGTGTAATTTGCTTATCTAATTTTGTAAAGCACAAAAACATCTTTTTTGTTTTTTGGAGTCAGAGTCTTACTCTGTCACCCAGGCTGGAGTGCAGTGACATGCTCACAGCCACTCCAGCGTTGATCCACTGGGCTCCGGTGATCCTTCCACCTCAGCCTTCCAAGTAGCCAGAACTACAGGCATGCGCTGCCATGCCTGGCTAATTTTTTATTGTAGAGATGAGGTCTCACTATGTTGCCCACGCTGGTCTCGAACCCACAGGCTCAAGCAATCCTCTCACCTCGGCCTCCCAAAGTGCTGGGATTACAGGCTTGAGCCACTGCACCCAGTCACAAAATCATCTTTAAAAGACAGCTGCTAACTGTCCTCTGGCATCAGTTCAAATGTTGGTCATGAGACATTCCCTGAACTCTTCTTCAACTGCCCTCTGCTGCTCTTTATTTATTTAATAGGCATTTAGTAGGCACCCACTGGGTATCAGATCCTATACAGGGTAACAAGAAATCAGATGAAAGGAATAAAGTACTCTCCAGAATTCTTTTTTACAGTAAGGGAGCTATCCTTGTTCAGAAGAAATTTCTTGATGAGCCACTTGGATCAGAAGCCAAGGAGCAGCCCCACCCAACCCAACCCACTCAAAGGGACAGAGGTGAGTGGAAGTGACTTCTGAAAGACAAAGGGCAGGATTTCTGGCTGGTCTGCGAGTAGAGATAGAGAGAAGGAAAATGCAGGGAGAGAGAGAAGGAGGTGAAGTGACCCCAGTGACCCATGCCCTGGAAAATCCTCCTTCCAAAGCATGGCAGCACCTGTAACTCATTCTAATAGAACATGATAAAGGTGATGGGATGTCTGTCCTGTGATTATGTGATATAAGACCTTGTCTTAGGAGACTGGAGAGTGACAGGGTCTCTTGCTGGCCTTGACATACAGTGCTATGCTGTGAGTTGCCCATGGAGACAGGGCAGGTGGCCTCCAGGAGCTAAGTGGCTTCCAGTTGATAGCTGCTAAGACACCAGGCCCTCAGGCAACAGTCACAGGGAAATAACTTCTGCTCACAACTCAAATGAGCTTGGAAGTGGACTCTTCCCCAGTTGAACCTTCAGATGAGAATGATGCCCAGATGACATCTTCATGGCAGCAGACAGCTGATCCGTGGAAACTAATGTAATCAATGAATGGTGTTTTACGTCACTAAACTTGTGATACTTTGTTACATAGCAACAGATGACTAATACAGACTCAGAGAGAAAGGGAGAAAAAGAGAGAGAGAGAGAGAGAGAGAATGAACCAGAATAAAGCTGAAGGTCTTACACTTTTTTTTTTTTTTGAGTTGGCGTCTCACTCTGTTGCCCAGGCTGAAGTGCCATGGCACACTTACAGCCACCCCAGCATTGACCTGCTGGGTTCAGGTGATCCTTCTGCCTTAGCCTTCCAAGTAGCTGGAACTATAGGCTATAGGCATGTGCTACCACGCCTGACTAATTTTTTATTTATTGTAGAGACGAGGTCTCGCCAAGTTGCCCGGGTTATTCTCGAACCTGTGGGCTCAGGCTATCTCCTCACTTTGGCCTCCCAAAGTGTTGGGATTACCGGTGTGAGCCACCACGCCTGGCCTAGGCCTTACACTTCTAAATGTGATCCTTAACTGCCGATGAAGTTCTGACTTTATGAACTATTTGGAACAAGGGCTGTCCATGTGAATGGGAAGCTGGTGGTGACTGCCTGTCTGTAGGAGTGAGGGGCAGAAAAAAGCAGAGGCAGTGAGCACGAGGAATTCATGGAAAAGGAGAAGTCTCACTCTGTAGTCCAGACTGTAGTGCAGTGGCCGCTCCCAGCCACCACAGCCTTGACCTGCTGGGCTCTGGCGATCCTTCCGCCTCAGCCTTCCAAGTAGCCGGAATTACAGGCATGCGCTACCACGCCCGGCTGATTTTTTGATTTATTGTAGAGATGAGGTCTCGCTGCCCAGGCGGGTCTCAAACCCGCGGGCTCAGCAATCCACTCACCTCAGCCTCCCAAAGGCATGGGATTACAGGCTGAGCCACCGAGCCTGGCTAGGGAGAAGGCTTTGACCGTCATGCTTGAGGAATGGCTCTGGGCACCAGGTGTCATGTGAGTTGGGTGGGAACTGGTTCAACCCAGGAGTGCACAACTCAGGTGGAAAAGGGAGAGGACTCCATGCAGGTCAGACTGATGCTGAGGGAACACCCGGGCATGCCTCAGTCAAAGGAGACTTTCCAGGGGAGGTGAAAAGTTAGCTGTAGGTGCCAATTAGGACGAGGAAGAAGGAAGAGGCCATCTAAAGAGCTGCCTGCTGAGAGCAGAAACAGAGGCGGGGGATTTGTGAAACCTCTGGGCCTTGGAGAAGCCTGGTGCAGCTTTAGTAAGTTAGAAAAACAAAGATATGACATGCATAATGTACCAGGAGCTATGCTGGGCCTTCAAGTGCACTATCTTGTTTAATTCTCATAATATCCCTTTGAGGGAGGTGTCCTTCCCATTTCCCAGACAAGGACATGGAGGCTCAGCTGCTGAAAGCCTTGGTTAAGTTTGCACAGCTAGTGAGTGATGCCAACCCCCTCCTCGCTCTGTGTCTTACGTGGATTCTCAGCCACATCCACCTGAGCTGCTAGCTCACCTCCCTCCTTGTGACTCACGAGGTCACCATTGGTCAAGGGTGGCTTATACTTGACTAAACTGTAGCACACCTGTCTGAGAGGGGACTCAGGCCATGGGATGAGTTGGACTCATTCTGGAAAAAAGAGGCCGCAGAGCTGGAAGATGCCGGGTTGGGGGAGGAGTGACTGTGCTGTGCTCCAGCATCGCTGGCCCCATGGCCCTCCCACGGGGCTTCCCTTCTCTGGAGCAAGGTGTCTCTGTGGCTGTGTCCCCACCAGAAGGTGAGCCCCTCCAAGGCAGCCCGGTCTTTTCACCCCTTGCGCCCACTCTCACTGTCATGTCCCCATCTCTTTAACCTTACCATGTCTTCACCCACCTATTAGAGAGTCAGTCTCTGCGTAAGTCTCTTATGCTGAGCACCAGGCAGAGGTCAGTGTGAAAGACAAGGGGGACAGTGAACTTGATTTCCCCCAAGAATCTCACAAAAACATCAATACACACAGCCTGCCCACAAGGGGGTCACACGATCCTTCCCACGAAGGGTCACATCGACCGGCCCCACCCCTTGGCAGGGGCACTGGCTGTTCAGTGAGATGAGTGGTGTATTCCAGACAGGAAGGCTAACTTGTTTGCTCAGTTAGATGTCACTACTGTACTAAAAAGAGGTGCCTGTCCCCCATCAAGTGATATGCCAGCTATGATCACGAACTCATTGAACTAACGCCACTCAACACATCCAGGGTTACTCGCTGCATCAGTGGTAGAGACAGGTCATTGTCCATCGTTACCAACAAAGGAGGGACTGGGAGGATTTCACAGACAGAAGCCTGAGTTAGGGCCTGATCACGGGGCAGGACTTAAAACCAAATGAAGGGGAGAAGTGAGGGTGCACGGCAGGGGCAGCATGAGCAAGGTGTGAGGAGAGGTGTGGCACACCTATGGCATGCTTCCAGACTAACGGGCTGGCCAGCCTGGTTAGGGTGGCTGGTTGTTCTGGAGAGGAGGTGGGAACCAAGCAGGTCACTGGGGCCAGAAGCAAGTGAGCCTGAATGTGTTAACCACCCCCCCACCCCGCCCCGCCACCACGTAGCCGTGATGCTGCAGAAGTCCCTGCCTCCTGGGCCACAGCATGGAGCCCTGGGGAGGGAAAGCAGCAACCCATGCCAGGCTCCTGAGCTATCCAGCCACACAAGCAGGGCTGTTTTCTTTTTTTAAACTACCAGAACACTTGTAGAACTTTTGAAACAAACTCCTGCTCAGGTCCCCGGTGACTCTGGCTCAATAGCCCAGGAGGGAGCCTGACATCAGAATTTTTCAAAGCAGCTCAGGTGATTTTGCTCCACCCTGAGGGATACCCCCATGCCAGAGTGGCCATTCCTCGAGACCCAGGACACCCAGCCCTGGGCTGGCCAGGGACAAGAGTGCAAGGGACAGTGTGGAGGGGTAGAGGGATAATAGGCCCATCTGAAGCTGAAGGAGGGAGGGTTTGGCAATGAGGGGTGCCGGGCTCAGCAATGCATCACTGCGCCCCCATGAAGGGCTTGTTCTCCTCAGTAGGAAGATGTTAAAGTGCCCCCATTTTTCAGTGACACGGTTGCTCTGCACCAGCCCACACTGTAGAATAAACAAATGAAATGTGTGAGCGCACACTGGCTTTTCTCAAGTTAATACCGCATGCGACTTTCAGCCAAGAGAAAGTACTCGAGTCTGGTGGAGAGACACCAAGCATTTGAGAGACAGATCCCAGAGAGCTGGCCGGGCTCGTTGTTACTGGATGAAGAAGCCCAGGGTGGGAAGCCTTACCCTAGAAGGCATGGCAGTCTGTGGCGGAGGCAGGCCAGGGCCCAGACCTCGTTGCCCAGGCAGGAAGGCAGTAAAACAATCATGGTTCACCATAGCCTTAGCCTCCTGGGCTCAAGCGATCCTCCCTCCTCCGCCTCCCAAGTAGCTGGGACTACAGGCAAACACCAAGCTCAGCTGATTTTTCTTTTCTTTTATAGAGATGATGTCTTGTTATGTTGCCCAGGTTGGTCTTGAACTCTTAGGTTCAAGCAATCCGCCTGCCTCAGCCTCCCAAAATGCTGGGATTACAGGTGTGAGCCACCATGCCTGGCTCCAGGCCTCTGACTTCTGAATAGGATTTTTTTTTAAGTTGAGTGACTTGGCCAAGGACACAGAGCTAACAAATAGCCGGGCAAGGATGGGAACTCAGGTTGGTCTGACTCGGGGTCCACACAACAGTCTCTGTCTTGGAGGTGTTCCAGCTCTGAGCAAGAGGCAATCGATACCCAGGCAGGAAGGACAGTCAGAGCAAAAGCTGGCAGAGCTGCCTGATGGGGGTCTCATGCCTCCTCCATCAAGGTGCTTATTTAGCTGTTTGGCAATTGTCTATTTTCCCATCTGTCCCCCCAGCAGCCTGGAGGAGAATAAACAGGAGGGGGACAACTCCCCAAGGTCAGAAGTAGTCCCTTCAACACCTCTGTGTTTGCAGTACCCAGAACAGGGCCAAACACCCAGAAAGTGCCATGCATGATTGTTGAATCCATGAAGCAGGTCACTCGATAAGCATGAATGAGTGTCCACGATGTGCCAGGGCTCAGTTGGGTGCTGACAACCCAAGTTGGAGCTCAACAGAGCAGTCACCTACTTTACGGAGCTTATGGTCCAGTGGAAGGGAAAGAAACAAGTCAACGGTGAGTACAGATGACAACGCATGCTAGGTGCTGTGGAGGGAAAGGAGCAGGGAACAGTGAAAGAGAGCCAGGCTGGTGGGAAGGGGACAGTGAGGTGGGGGGGCTTGCAAGGGGTGACATGCAAGTTGAGACCCAAAGGAAGAGGAGGAAGAAGAAGTGCAAGATGCCGGGAAGTGAGTTCCAGGCGGAAAGAACAGCAGGCGTGAGGCCCTGAGGTAGGGAAAGGCTTGGGCTGCTTAGGGGACTTGAGGCCAGTGGGACTGGAGTGTGTTACCTGAGATGGGATGGGGTAGGAGAGGGCAGATCATTCAGGGCCTCCTGGACGCAGGTACCGATTTTACGGTTGATTCTAGATGTCACGGGAGCCATGAAGGTGAGGGCCTGACCCATCTGCTTTCTCGAGATCCTTCTGGCCACTGGGTGGAGAATAAATGGGAAGTGGACAAGAACCGGAGCGAGGAGACCAGCGAGGTCACTGAGGAGTCCAGAAGCGAGAAGAGGGTGCCCTGGGCCTGCTTGGGGGAGGCGGGGAGATGGCAGCTACGTTCTGTCAAAGAGGCTGGGGCTATGGGGGCGGGGAGAGAGAGTAACCAGGGCATTCAGTTTTGTTCCTGGGCATCCGGAACTGCCCCTTACAGACAAGCAGAGAACGGGAACGTAAGTCGATTTGCTCTCAAGTTGGTGACGTTAAATCTGAAATGTTTGTGAAATGTTCATGTGAAGATGGTGAGTCAAGTGTGGGGCTTGGAGGAGAGGCCTGGGAGGGAGAGCTCTGTCGGGCGGGGCTGGGCTTGTAGGGGGTTTATTAAATGCAGGAGGTTAGATGAGAAAAGGCCTGAGCAGTAGCAACACTGGGAAGCTGAGTAGTGGGAGAGACGTCTGATGGAACTCCAGAGAGCAGGCAAAACGCCAGCCGAGCGTAAGGCTGCAGGGAAGAATGTAAAGAGTGTAAGAGTGATCGGCTGTGTCAGCCGCTGTGGAGAGGCCATGGAGGAGAATTAGATGTGTCTTTTAGATTTAACAACATGGATGTCATCGGTGACCTTTCCAGATTCACCAGCTCAGTGAATGACTCGGAAGATGCATAAAGAGGAGATAATAACTAGATCGGGTTGAGGAGTCAGGGAAGGCTTCCTAAAGGAGTGATTTTTCAACAGAACCTTAAAGACTGAGTCCTAAGAGACCTCAATGCTGCCTGCATTGAGCTTCCCTGTGAAGAGCACCGGGTACCATTCCATGGCACCCTCGGTTCGGGGAGCACAATCTCCACCTCCCAAGTGGGAAAGGGTGGAGGAGCTGGCTCACTCCTCAGCATCAGGGAGGCAGGGAGGCTGCCCCAAGGGACAGAGCCTGCTCACACTTGCAGGACGCAGAGGCTTGTCCACTTTCCTCCCTGCTGAGGAGTTCCGGGAGAAGAAGATTCCAAACCCGTGGAGCAAAGGGCTTGGACATTACCTGGGTCAACCAGCTCAGGTGCTGGAAAATGTGAGACCTATATGGGCAGGGGCCTGCCCCAAGTCACCTAGCACATCAGTGGTGAGCACCAAGTGATCCCAGTGACTTTCAAGGTCCTCGCCCTGCAGGATAAAGTCTGAATTCTTAGCCTAGTATTCAGGGTATTCTGTGATTGGGCAAGAACTCACCCTCCAAATCCATCTCCCTCCAACCCTCCCTCATCCCCCAGACCAAGCCTCCCGAACCCTTAGCATACACAAATATACAGTCTTCATGACAACCCTTCCAAGTAGGTGTTGTTATTCCCATTTTACAAATGAGGAAACTGAGGCTTAGAGGGGTTAGATAAAGTGTCTGGGATTATACAGCCAGTATGGTCCGGAGTTAGTGCTCTGTTCCCCAGGCCCTGCCTGCCTTCACCATGAAGAACCCGTGTCTGGGAAGCAATCCCTGAACTCCCCAGCCTTGCACTATCTTGAAGTTGGGCCACTTCCTGTGGCTCTAAATCTCTTGTTAAGTCCACGGAAAAGTGCACTGGATGGGATTCAAATAACCAATGCCAGCGAATGGCCCAGAATCCAGCAGCCCGTGACACTCCCCATGAAGGCCCTGAGTGACACAACTCCCAGCCACTCACAGCAGGAGCAAGGCGTGGACAGACACTGTGTCCTCTCTCCCCCCCACTCCCAGCCACCTAGGCAGACACCCTGCCTCTCACCTGGAGACCACCAGCGGTAGAATCAGCATCTTCAGCATCCTCATCAAAAGCTCTCCAGGGAACTGGAAGTAACTAATTTCCTGAAAACACAGCAAGAGCTGGGGTTATGGCAGCAGGCACAGACTTCATGGTTGTTCAGTTTCTTGCAACCTTCAAAGCACTAGCTCATCTGCACTCTCCTGTTTGGCACATGGTAGCAGAGTCCACGGGATGGATCTGGCTTTGGAGTCAAACAGGCCTGCATTTGGAGCCTGCCACACGCCCCCACAACAGCTGGGTGGCCTTAAGCATCTTCCGTGAAGGCTCTGAGTCTTAGTTTTTCTCATCTGTCACATGAGGATAATAACGACAGTTGACCCCTCTTATCCTTGGGGGACACATTCTGAGACTGCCAGTGGATGTCTGAAACCATGAATGATATTGAACCCTACCTATGAAGACCGACAATTAAGTTTGCAAACTCATCCTAGAAAAAGTGCTACATACCTCACTGCTGAATATCACTATGGTCACTTTTGAAGTACTCCCCTTGGGAAGCTAGGCACTGACGCCAGCACCTAGTCCACCCACACCCTACTGGGTGCCCCGAAATGAATTAGGCATGGGTCCTGCCCCAGAGAACTCCCCAGCCTAGTTAATGAGGAGACTGGCTCATAAAAGCAGACTGTGACCTTCTTATAAGTCAGTTTCTTCATGTTTGGGGCCCATTCTTGAGTGCTTCTCCCATAAATGCTCAGTGAGAGACGGTTGGCTTGGATCAGACACCATTCAGCAGAAATTGCCCTATCGGGCGGAGTTCTGACATCTGGCCCCGTGTAGGCTGCCACTCCAGCCTATCCATGGGTCTTCGACTAGGGTGCCAACTCCCTGCCTAATTCACTGTCTCCCAAGCAACAGGGCTGGGTGACCACAATCTGACGACTGTAGTCCGAGGGACCACTCAGCCCCGTTAAATTGGGCTTTTGGGTAACAACATGTAATTCATTCTTTTACTAACAAAATTATTTGTTGTTTATCTGAAACTCCGGTTTAGCTGGGTGTGCTGTCTTTAAATTTTTCAGTTTAATTTAATTTTGCCATTTCTGGCAACCCTAGCCTGGCGCCACTTTCTTCAGAGGTGAAGGTGTGGGTGAGGCAGACAAATAGACTTCCAAATACCATCCAAGTTGAAATTTTGTACTTTCAACTTTTAAAATTTTTTTTTAACCAAAGCCAAACATACTTGATTCATGCTCCAATGCTTTGAAAGACCCCAAATTGTAAAACGTTGGTGCTATGGAGGGGTTTTCGAGATCTGCCTGTCCAGTCCACCGATTTATAGGTGAGAGGCTGATTGGAGAGAGGGAGGTGACCGGTCCACTAAATACTAGCCACAGTGCATAACTGAGAGTCCAGACTTCTAGTCCGGTTCTGCTACCATTTTCAGTGCATCAGAAAATCTGCTTTTTAAAAGAAATATATCCATCCCAACTATATATTATAATCAACTTTATTTGTCAAGTTTAAAAAGTGCTTTACTGATAAAAAGGCAACTTCTTCTTCACCTCTCTCTATCCCTTCCCCAGCTTCCCAGGAGTGAACATCCTCAACTCTGCTCTCTGTTTCCTTAGTATTGTGACTTCTAAATAATATGATTATAATACGATTTCTTGATTTATCAGTTTGACATCTATTACATTCCCTGCATGACTGATGAGGTCTTGGTTCCTATCCCCTTTTTCTTCCTCCCTTTTCACCGTCATATTTATAGCAATGCTTGGATAAATCAATAGTCAAGGTTTATAATATTTTGATCTTCAAATAGTGTTTATGGCAGGGCATGGTGGCTCACGCCTATAATCCTAGCACTTTGGGTAGCCAAGGTGGGAGGATCTCTTGAGACTGGGAGTTCAAAACCAGCTTGGGCAGCATAAAGAGACCCTGTCTCTACAAAAAAATTTTTTTAAAAAGTTAGCCAGGCATGGTGGTGTGCACCTATCGCCCCAGCTACTTGAGAGGCTGAAACAGAAGGAACGCCTAAGCCCAGGAAATCGAGCCTGCAGTGAGCCATGATCATGCCACTGCACTCCAGCCTGGGTGACAGAGTAAGACCCGACTCAAAAAAACAAATTAGTGTTTACTGTTGATCCAAGTAATGCACTACCGCTTGCTTGTACAACTTTTGTTTTTGCCCTGAAGTTAATTGACTGATTTGTCAGTTGTCTTGTTTTCTGAGAGCTATCAACAATTCTGAGAACAATCAATTCCTTCCAAACATTTTAACATGTCTATTAAAATGCCTAACAGTATTATTTGCTATACACTCAAGCACATCAGTTCTCTTTCATCCCGCCTGGAACTTCAGTCCGAGAATCTCCACTTCCTGCTTCAGTTCAGAGAGACTGCTCTCTAGGTCCAGTGGTTGTCATGGGTCCCTTTTTCATTGTCACTCTGGGACCTCATCCTGTCTGGGACCCCTGTTTTCTGGATCCCCTGTCTTCCTGGTTTACTTCCTTGTTTTGCTGGACTATCCCCTTTGGTAGCTCCCTGAGTAATGGTGGATGGGAGAGAAACTTTTCTGAGTCCTTACAGGGGCCAAAAATGTCTTTATTCTACCTGTATCTCTGGTAATAGTCTGGCTGTATGTAAGAGTCTTCGTTGAAAACAATCTCCCCTCCAAATGTTGAAGGTACTTCTCCATAACCATCTAGCTTCCGGTGTTGCTTAAGACGTTTGAGGCCATTCTTATTTCTTATTCCTTAGATGAGACCTGTTTATTCTCCCAGAACCATCTAAGGACCATATGTTTATCGTTACTTTTCTGCAATTTCCTGGTAATGTGCTACAGTGTGGTATTTTCTTTTTTAAAAAAATTTATAGTACTGTGCTTACCTGGCACGTCTGAGAAACTACTTGCATTCTCTACAAAATTTCTCTCTTCCATTTTTTCTATTAGTGCTGTCTAAAACTACCACTAGATAGTTGGATGTTGAACATTCGAATTCTCTTATATTTTCTTCTTCTAGTTTCATCTCTTTTTGTTTTACTTTCTGGGAGATTTCTACAACTTTATCCCAGCTATTGACAGTTATACTATTTTTTTTTTTTTTTTTTAATTGGAGTCTCACTCTGTCGCCCAGACTGGAGTGCAGTGGCCGCTCCCGTCCACCGCAGTCTCTACCTGCTGGGCTCTGGTGATCCTTCCACCTCAGCCTTCCAAGTAGCCAGAATTACAGGCATGCACTACCATGCCGGCTGATTTTTTGATCTATTGTAGAGATGAGGTCTCGCTGCCCGGGCGGGTCTCGAACCCCGTGGGCTCAGGCAATTTTTTGATTCACTCACCTCAGCCTCCCAAAGGCGCAGGATTACAGGCTGAGCCACCGAGCCTGGCTTTTTTTTTTTTCTTTTGGGTTGGAATCTCACTCTGTTGCCCAGGCTGGAGTGCTGTGGTTCACAGCCATCCCAGTGCTGACCTGCTTGGCTCAGGTGATCCTTCCGCCTCAGTCTTCCAAGTAGCTAGAACTACAGGCTCGTGCTACCATGCTTGGCTCATTTTTATTTATTTTGGAGATGAGGTCTTGCCAAGTTGCCCCGGCTGGTCTCGAACCCGTGGGCTCAGGCAATCCACTCGCCTCAGCCTCCCAAAGTACTGGGATGACAGACTGAACCACCGAGCCCAGTCAACAGTTAAGCATCTTTTATTGATGCGTAATATCTTTACCTATTTTTGTGGTACATGTGGTACTTTGTTATACACATAGAATGCATAATGGTTAAGTCAGGGTGTTTAGGACATTTGTCATCTCAAGTATTTTCATTTCTACATGTTGGGTTGCCATTGACATTTTTATCTTGGCTCTTCTGGTTTTAAATTCCCAAAACACTTTCTCGTTCTCTGATTGTTCCTTCTTCTTAGTGTCCCATTCTGTTTTATGGTAACTATGTCTTCTCTCATAGCTCTGAAGAACTTAAGAAAAGATTTACAAAGTTTTCTCCCACTCCTTGCATCATCTCTCCTTCATCAGAGATGCTCTTTTATCTTTGTTTAGTCTCTTTCAACACTAGCAACTTTCCTCTAGCTTCTGGTGACTTTGGCTCCTGCTTATATGTAAGTCTGAAGCACTAAACTTCTGTGTATATGAGTGAGGCTTGTCAACTGAGTTATATGAGCGAGACTGTCACCCTCAGGGCAGAGTGACAGGTGATGACCTGGCTTCTTCACTGGGGCGGGTGGGATGGTAGAGGGATTGCCTTGATGGCAGAATTCAGAGATCTTTTCTCTGAGGCTTCAGTGAGAGAAGTCTCTTCCTACCTGTGGCTGGGGAATGGGACTGTGCCCAAGCTCAACTGCCGGCCATGGTGAAGCCGTGCTGGGGACCCCACACTCAGAATGTGGAGAGATGTCTGTGAACTAGCAGGTGCCTCACCACTGCCCACTCCCCATCATGCCAGGTGGGCCTGATATCCCTAAATCAAGCTACTCTGGCTCCTTGGGGTGGGCAGTGCATGGAGATGCATGGGTGAGGAGCCCCCTGACAGAGGTGGAAGGATCCTAGCGGTCTAACTTCTCCAGTTGCAGAATTTCAAATGATGCCGAGTGCAGCACCTTGTAAATTTTATGCCCAGAGTCCTTCTGGAGACCATAAGACAAACTGATTTGGTGTCTACTTCCATAAGACATAAGACTTTAGCTGTCTGTGCCCTACTAAACGAGCTCCTTCAACTCCATTCATTTCCAAATTGTCTAATTTGTTGTCTCTCAATTTCTTTTCTCAGTCGTCTCCTTTTATATTCTCTTTATTCTTGGTGGTGTTTATCTTTTAAAAGTTCCATTGCTATTGTTTCAGTGAAATTCTAAAAAGGAGGGGGACAAAATGAATATAATGGTGATCCGTCATGGTTTAACTGGGAGTCTCAAGGCTCTGTATTTTTAAATGAGATACTCATATCCAAAGATAAAATCTTGTGATTTTGGAAGTTCTTTTCACAAATGGAACATTCCACCGTTTTCCAAATTGTTTATGATGTTTGCCTGTAGCATAAGTTTACAAAATAAGAAGAGTTTAGTTTCTGAGTCACAGGCAAAGAGATCAAACAGAGAAATTCTAGATTTCAAAGTAAGATGCTGAGAAAGCCAATTCCTGCCAAATAATTGTCCTAAGACGCCACATCCTTCCTTCAATTTATCTGGCAGGTTAATCCAGACCGGAATACATTTGCATTTCCAAACAGATGGGGAAGGCAGCTTTGGCAAAGGAGGACTCAGATGAGTTTGGCTTTTAATAACAGGCATTCCAATTTGTTTTCAAAATAATCTTCCTGAAGGAAATATATTGTTGTTGAGGAAAATTAAATAGAGCAGATTGCAGATTGTTTGTTCCCTTGCCAGTTTAATGCAGCACATAGTTGAACCTTCTCTCCGTGCCTGACACTGAGCTCGGCTCACATTTGGGTTCAAGAAAACCCACGTGTTGCTCAGCAATGTGCTGTCTGGCGCGAGGAATAGACACCTGCATCGCCAGCTCTGAAGCAAGGCAGCCAGTGGCTGGGTTACCACCGAGGAATGCGCTTGGTGTGAGTGTGGGAGGACAGGATGATTCTAGATGCAGACGGCTCCGAAATACTTTGGATAAGATGGGGAATATGAGGTAGGTGGGACTTTGACAGGCAGATAAGGGAGGGAGGGGTGAAGTAACATTCAGTGAGCACTTGCTATATGCTGGGCACTGATGAGTCCTTGGTTTATTCCTCACAACAATTCTGGCAGACATATAGTGCCTCCACCCCATTTCCAGATAGGTAAACTGAGGCACAGAGAGGAGACAGAATTTTGCCCAGCCATTTCCTATCAGAGTCCAAGTTCAGGGTTCTACTGTCTCCAGAGTCCATACTTCTCCTTAAATAACAGCTCGTGGCTTGATGGGGATTCTTTAGTAATAATGGATTCAAGACCCTGGAAGTCAGCTGAGCACAGTGGCTCACACCTGTAATCCCAGCACTTTGGGAGGCCGAGGTGGGAGGATTGCTTGAGCCAAGAGCTCAAGACCAGCCTGGGTAACATAGTGAGATCTTGTCTTTACATACAGTTAAACAATTAGCTGAGTGTGGTGGCTCGAGCCTCTAGTTCCAGCTACTCGGGAGGCTGAGATGGAAGGAATTGAAGGCTGTGATCGTGCCACTGCCCTCCAGCCTGGGCAACAGAGTGAGACCCAGACTCAAAACAAACAAACAAAAACTCCAAAAGTCAAAGTCTATTGCCTTGACCCCAGTTGTAGAGATTGTTTTAGACATTAGTGAGCTATAAGAATAGGGAGTCTTCAGGGAGCACATTGACAAAGATGTTGTCCTTGACCAAACTTAAGACAGTTTTCTCTGAGTCCTCTTTTCGTCTAGGCCTTGTCCTTGGGCCTTGTCTTTGGCTGGCATAACCCACTTGTAGCAACAAGTCTGCGAAGTCGGTTTAGTGAGAATCCCCTCACCCTTGATCTTCCTCGAGAGCTAAGGAAACTCCTCATCCCCCACTCCCAAGATCCGATCACCCTGGCCTGCCTGCAGCAAGAATCCTGGTAAGTCGGTTTCATAAGAGTTCCCCAGCCTTGACGTCTCCTTTCAGTCATTTTCCATTCACCCACCCTTCATTCAGACCCCTTCACTCTACTCCGGGGCTCAAAGTCTTCAGCTGTCTTTGTTGGATATGTCATTGAGTCCTCTCTCCCGCAGGGGGTCTTGACAGCTACCCCAACAGTCCTGAATAAAGTCTTCCTTGCAGTAACAAGCATCAGAATCCTATTTCCCCAACACCCTGTGTGGGCCTGGCACTGGGGTGGGAGGAACAAGCGAGACGTTTGCTTGATTGTTTCCATACTCATCTCCACTTCCTTCCAGAAATAACCGAAAGTAAGGCAGTCATGGCCCACACTCATTAAGCATTTGCTGTATACCAGGTGCCATTCCAGAAGCCTTGAATTAGCATATTTAATACCAACGTCTATCACAAGACGCAAGTACTATTAAGGGGCGCAGCACCATTCCATGCATGTGAGGCCAGCCGGGGGCACAGGGTCTGGCTGAGGGCTCTTCCTCTGCTACAGGAAATGCGCGAGAAGGAAGGGGTCCTTCCCCAGTCATGGGGTCCCTATGGCAGTCACACAGGCCAGAAAGATGGGCCCTGCCTCGCCTCCCTGTCCCCCAACCTGCATCCCATCCACCCCCGCTTCCTGACGTTCCTCTTTTGGAAACAGTCTTCACGTCTGACCCTTCCATCCCCACCCTCAGCTCTCCCCCACGATCTTCCCCCCGCTGCCGCCTGCCCCATGCTCTGCTCAGCACCCAAGGTATCTCTACAGAGCTCAGATCTGATCGCTCGGGTCTCCTCAAGAGCTTCTTGTGGTGGCCTCAAGTCCTTGCCTGGTGATGAGACCTGTGGGCCTGCTGGCCCCTGTGCACTGACCCCTGCGCCTTGCATCTGCTGTCACCTCTAGCTAGAATGCCCTTCCTGGGCCTCTTAGTCAGCTAGATCTCTGGCTCACCTCTACTCAGATGGGCTGCCTCTGGTGTATAAGAATACCGTGTGTTTCCTGGTGCCTGCTTCGAGCTCTTACAAGACCCCACTTTACCCCGACCCCCAACCCCAGCTCCTAGCCCTGGGTTGTTCTAATGAAGCATCCCTGCCTCTCCTGGTGGTTTCCTGGTGGTGCCAGGTTTGTAATCACTTCCCCGGCCATTTTATTGGTTCCTTCTTCTAGTCCTGCAAGGTATTTATCCTACCCTTGTTACAGATGAGAAAACTGGCCCCAGCGGGGCAAAGGGGCGCACACACACATGCCACCAGGGAGTTGTGGAGCAAACATGTGACCCCAGGTCCCTCGGGTCAACACCCTACCCCCAGACAGGAGCCCCCAGGTGCTCCAGGTGGCTGACCTGTGGTGAGAGGCGCCGGGTCCTCAGGAAGAAGCCGAGAAGGCAGCCCACGATGACAGACAGCACAGACAGGATGAGCAGTCCGTTCCGCCTGCACACGTCCCTCCCCCGCGCCAGGATGGCACCTGGCACCATGGCGAGCCTGGCCTGCTGGCAAGGGGCACAGCACCATTCCATGCATGTGAGGCCAGCTGGGGGCACAGGGTCTGGCTGAGGGCTCTGGCTCCTCAGCAGGCAGGTGGTCAGAGTTGCTAAGCACCCGTCGCCAGCCCCACGGCCATGCCTGTGTGGCCGCCCCAGAGGGAAGCCACAATCCTATTACCAGCTGCATCATTAGGAGCTGGGAGCAGATTAGGGCCTGGGAAATTAGAGCAGGCCACGTGGTCTGAGAGTTTGGGGCTCAAAGCCCAGCGCTCCTCTTAAACCAGGGAGTGGGCCCGGCACTGGGGTGGGAGGAACAAGAGGAACGTTTGCTTGATTGGTTCCATACTCATCTCTACTTCCTTCCAGAAATAACTGAAAGTATGGCAGTCATGGCCCACACTGATTAAGCATTTGCTGTATACCAGGTGCCATTCCAGAAGCCTTGAATTAGCATATTTAATACTAACGTCTATCACAAGACGCAAGTACTATTAATATCACCATTTTACAGATGAAGAAATTGAGGTGGCTGAGTAACAAGCATGGGCTGCACATCAGGCCTATTCTGGATACTCTACCTATTCTACTCACAGGGAATCTCCCAGTGATCCTGGGATTCCGAGCTTATTTTACTGAGAGGGAGAGTGAGGTTCCAGGAGCCAGAGCCCCTTGGCCACGGTCACAGAGCTAGCAAGTTTGGTTTCCACTGCATAAGCAGGCAGGTGGTTCAAGGGTGCTTGGCAGTATTGTGGGAATATAGATTAGTCTAGTGGACTTGAGTTTGAACTTGGGCTGTGCCACTCATGGAAACAGGATGCATATTTTTCAGGGCTGCTCTAGCACTGGGCACCCTACATGTTCTCAGGGCCTCTTATTTATTTATTTATTTGAGTCAGAGTCTTACTCTGTCGCCCCGGCTGGAGGGCAGTGACACGCTCCCAGCCACCGCAGCCTTGACCTGCTGGGCTCAGGTAATCCTCCCACCTCAGTCTTCTGAATAGCTGAAACTACAGGCACGTGCCACAACACCCAGCTAATTTTTTTTAAGTGAGAAAGCAGGGTTTATTGAGAGGACAGAAAAGCTCCCACAGTGGGAGGGGACCTGAGGGGGTTGCCCACTTTTTTTATTTATTGTAAAGATGAGGGCTCACCAAGTTGCCAGGGCTGGTCTCGGACCCGTGGACTCAGGCAATCCTCTCATCAAAGTGCTAGGGATTATAGGCGTGAGCCACAGCACCCAGCCGGGCCTCTTATTTTTAAAGATGACAGGGCCCAAGAGACCTGCGCTCAAGTCCCAACTCCACCACTTACTAGCTATGCGAATCTGGACAGCCATTTCATCTTACTGTGCCTCAGCCTCCCCATCTGTAAAACAGAGATAATAACAGCATCTGTTTCATTAGGGCTGGTACAAAAGTCCATCCAGAGAATATCTGTCACAGCAGCATGAATGCTCCATGCTAAACAGGGGGAAAAGCTGCTAGGGTTATTGTCACACTTAGCACTTTGGAGAAAGGGTTTCTTTTGCTATTTCTTGTGACCTGGCCTACCCTTTAAAGTCAGGGGGAATTAACCCTCGTCTATTTCACCAGGAATCTGTAATCCCATTAGGAACAGTCGGGTGGCAGTAGGAAGCACAGTCTGCGGTGGGCGTGGGGATGTCACAGGTGGGATGGCACAGGGACTGTGTCCTTCTGACGTAGGAGACCAGGCCATGGATGAGGAGGACAGGCCACGTGGGTCCCGCAGGGGGTGGGGCTTGGGGGCTTGGGCACAGGCCCTGAAGCCAGGGGCAGGATTCTCGACTGGGAGGATTCTGGTTCCAGTTAAATCAGCTCTGTGACCTTGCCCTCTCCGGGGCTGTCTTGCCTGTTTTAGAAAGAGAGAAATGGGTTAGGTGCCTTCCAAGGAGCTTCGACAAACTAACCTTCCAAGCCCCTGCTTTCTGCAGTAGCTTGGGAAGAGGAGGGTGGAAACAAACTGACACTTTTCCTCAATTCTGACTCTTAAAACCAAATCTTTTCTGATACACCTTCAGATCCAACAAATGCCTCATTTTCCAATCAGCCAGATGGCTGGTTACTGCCTGGAAGAGAAAACATTCAGAGTAGATATTTGGATTTGTGATTCCACCGAGGCCCAGGCCTGGCCCTTAGCCATGCCATGAAGTGGGTGAGCCTTGCTTCCTACTCTAGCTCTAAGAACCTGATTCCCAGGACGCCCCACAACTGCCACTGACTCCTTTCTCCCCCACCACCATTGCCTTCCATATTCCATTTCTTTCTCTCCACCGTTCCCACTGTCTTCAGCAGGGGCCTGGCAGTCCAGACTAGCAAATGTTGCCATAGCTCCATTTAGTGGCCCCATCCTGGGTAATGGGGACATAGCAGCGAGTCAGATGCAGACCTGCCCTCAGGGAGCTTATAAGAAAACAGAGGCCTGGGCATGGTGACTCAAGCCTGTAATCCCAGCACTCTGGGAGGCTGAGGTGAGAGGGTGCCTGAGACCACGGGTTCGAGAACAGCCTGGGCAACTTGGCAAGACCTCATCTCTACAATTAAAAAAAAAAAATTAGCCAGGTATGGTAGCACATGCTTGTAGTTCTGGCTACTTGGAAGACTGAGGCAGAAGGATCACCTGAGCCCAGTAGGTCGATCCTGGGGTGGCCATGAGTGTGCCACTGCACTCCAGCCTGGCTGATGGAGAGAGACTCCAACACAAAAAATTTAAACGGAGAGGCTCGGAGAAAGGACTACTTCACACTGAAGTGTAAGTGACCGATCATGAATTTACTAAGCATATGTATGAAAGAAGTTGGGCGCCTGTAATGACTCCACACCCGGCCAGGACCAAGAGATTTATTAAAGCGGCTGTTACAGAGGGGATCTGTAATGGGAAAAAAGAAAAAGAGAGAGAGAAAGAGAGAGTAAGAGAGAGAGAGGAAGTGGGAGAGAGGCGGGGAGAGAGCTGCAGAGAGAGAGAAAAAGAGAGACCGAGGGAGAATGAGTCGCGGGGAGGGGGCTGTATTTATCAGCCTGACAGGGGCCGGAAGGGGCCGTGCTATGTTCCTATTGGAGGAGCTGCATGGGAGTAGGGTGGGGCCAATGCCGTGTTATAGTCCTATTGGACGCATAACAAAGCTGGCTACGGATTGGAGGCTTGCAGGTTTGAACTTCGCGCGCGGGAAGGTTTGAAATTTGCGTGGTGGGGAATTGGGCTCACAGAAGCCAGGATCTAGGGCCTTTGTTGTCTGGTGTGTCGGCACCATTTTGGGAGCCGCCCCTCTGGTTGCTTCCTGCACCCTTCAATGTACAAATCAAATCAAAAGGTACCTGAATCAGAACCCTTTAATAACTCACCATTGCCCAAGAATGTTACTAGATATGCAAACATTTTTAGCATAATCACACAAAAAACAAGTTTGGAAAATATTGGATAAACAAATTTAAGCAGGTCCTTTACTCTGGGGCAGCTCAAAGCCAGACTGCTAGAGTTAAAAATCTTAGCTCTAGGTAGGGCACGGTTGGGAGGCCGAGGCAAGGGAATTGTCTGAGCCTGGAGGTTTGCGAACAGCCTGGGCAACTTGGTGAGACCTCATCTCTACAGTAAATCACAAAAACCAGCATACATGGTGGTATTCGTCTGTAGTTCCAGCTACTCGGAAGGCTGAGGCGGAAGGATCGCCGGAGCCCAGCAGGTTGAGGCTGCGGTGGCCGTGAGCGTGCCACTGCACTCCAACCTGGGCGACAAGAGTGACTCCAACTCAAAAAAAAATCTTAGCTCTACCGCTTACTAGCTGTGTGACCTTGGGCAAATTTCCTAACCTGTCTTTAGAATGGGGATGATACAACAACACCCAGTTCAGCGTTGTGATGAGGATCAAACGTGGTGTCTGCGACAAGCTCAGAGCTTTTCCTGGTGCCTCGCGGGACCTCACCGGCAGCCCCTAGTAGCTTCGCTAGCCTTTGCAGTAGCAGCGTGTGTCAGAGAAAGCCACCAGGTGGAGGACATAGTCTCCCTCTCCAGAGCAGAGAATTCCATGGGTCTGGGTTTTGGGAACACACCTGGGAAGACTCCAGCCCCCAGGATCAAGACTGTGTTCCCCTCAAAGCATCTGAGGTCCTCAGTGCGGTGTCCTGTGTCACTCGGCTCTTCGGCGTACCACCTCCTCTGACCCATCACACCTCGAGCTTCTATGACACCAAATTACAATTTCCTTGAGTGCTGCATCCTCTCTCAGGCTCCCACGACTTTGCCTGTGCTATTTCCTCTGCCTAGATTGTCCTTCCTTGTCGCTGAAGGCACAGGTCAAACGCCCCCTCTTCTTTAAAGCCTCCCCTGATTACCCGAGATACAACACCCCTCTCTTTTTCCTCCCACCAACTCAGGCCCGTCCACAAGCACCAGCCAGGTATTAATCCCAGTTCCCTTTTAAGGGGCTCTGACAAGAAAATAATAATAAATGAGAGTATAATTGGATCTCTGCCACCGAGTCATTTGAAAACACCTCAAAGGAAAATCCCCAAAGTGTGGGGGTGTCTTGGCTGGGGAGGGGGCACCCTAAGGAGCAGGGTGCCATGCCCCGGAGCAGCTGAAATGAATGGGCAGTTGGAAGCTGGAGAGATGCTTCTGGGGAGACTTGAGCCACATAGACGAGGGTGCAGTGGGCAGAGAGAGAGACTGCTGCCCAAAATGGCACCAAGTCACAAGTCACAGGCGTAGCTATCCTGTGTCTGCAGAAGCGAACTCACAGTTGAGCTGTCTCGCCGGGCAACTGTGCCGGGTGTGCCAGGTTGGAGAACAGTTGGGGCTGGCTTATCGCTAATGATTCGTGACTCTCAGGGGCTGGGGGTTGGGGGGCGACCCAACCTGGAGAAGCAGGCATAGGAAGGCTTCCTAGAGGAGGTGTCATTCAGTTGGAGACCCCCAAAAGCCAGAGAAAGGGTGCTAGTCCAGAGGGAGGTGACAAGAGAGCCCGAAAGAGGGGCCCGGGCCTAGGTGTGAGAACAGAGGGCTCGGAACCAGCCACGGATCCATGGGCTGGACTGGCCAGTGGGTTGGGCCTCAGCCCTCCACCATGCATCAGAAGGAGTTGAGGTCGGGCCATGTGAGCTCCCAGCTGGGTCTGTGGTGACGACAGCTCTGGGTCTGTTGGCTGCTCTCCAGAGACATACCAGAGGCGCCTTAGTCTCCCTGACACGTCTCCCAGCTCGCTTGGAGTCTGGGCCCTTCCGGGAAGGCTTTCTGTGGGCAGCGAATCCAGCTGGGTGTGGATTCCTGTGAGCGTTAGTCACCGAGGGGCTGTCCTGACCTCTAGTGAGGCTGGTCCTTTCCCACATGTGCCTCAGAGGGTGGGGGAAAGTGACCCTCTGGTGGCAACTCCCACACATCACCTTCCAGCCCCTACCATCCAGATTTGTCATTTGTGGAAATCAGGCACCCACAGAACCACTCAGCGACTGTGTGTTGAGAGCTGGCTACACATAGCAGGCTCTGTCTGGACCCTCCAGCACTCTTAGCTAGACTCGCCAGAAAGGGCCACAGACCAGAAGGAGTCACAAGATTCACTGGATCAGACAAAGGTCGAGGCCTCCAGATCTGTGCAGTCCAGCCCGGTAGCACTAGTCACACTATTTACATTTAAATTAATCAAAGTTAAGTAAAACTTACAATTCAGTTCCTCATTTGCACGAGCCATATTTCAAGGGCTCAATACCCACATGTTGCCAGTGGTCACCGTGGTAAACAGTGCAGTCACAGAACATTTCCACGACCAGAGGAAATTGCTCTGAACTCTCTCCAGTCACACCGAGCCAAGTACGAATCTCAGCTCCTTCTCTTGAAAGCTGTGTGACTTTTCCCAAGTCAGTGAACCTCTCTGAGCTTCTTTTCTGCATCTATAAAAGCCCATGTTCTTTGTACTGCATTATACTTCCTCTCATTTGAATATAAGACTTAGAACAAGGCATAAAGTTACAACTCCCAGAAAATTCAAGTTAAGTTTCCAAATGAGTGAGGACTCTTGTTAGCAAGTGACAGGAAATTGAAGCAAGCTGGCCTAGGTAAACAGGAAACATATAAGCAGGACTGACTACATAATTTGTGGGACCCAGTGAAAAAAGAACATGTCAGGATCTTTGTTTAAAAAGCAGGAAAATTTGCATCAGAGATACTAACATATACAGCTTTTCCCCCCTTTCTTCTCAGTCTCTCTCTCAACCTATCATGATGTTTGTATTGGCTGTGTCGTCATTCTTAAATAAATAAGAATAAAAATTCACAATTCTTAGCATGAACTTTGCCATGCATCTTTATATTGAGCAATAGCAGTTTTAAATACAGATATAAGCGCATTTAACTCATCTGCAGAATCACCCAAATTACACAAGTTGTGTTCAGTCGCTCATTCCTGTGTGTTTCATTTTGACCACAGGGTGGAAATGCGGCCCAAACCCACCACCCGTTTCCCTTCACCCTTGACGCGTGTGCATGCCATCGGTATTGTGCTCTCTGCCTTCGGCCTCCTATGAGTCAGGAAAAGCAGGGAAAAAAAGGAACCCCGGGCTGCCCCGGTGTTCCCTTGCTTTCTATGCCACCATGTTCGGAGTAGGTAGTTGGCTGATACAGGAAAGTAGCATGAATAACAAAGGATTTGATAAGGGTCCTTGGTCATTTGTGCTTCTTTCTTTTTCTTTTCAATTTTTTTTTTTTTTTTTTTAGTCGAAGTCTCACTCTGTCACCCAGGTTGGAGGACAGTGCATGCTGACGGCCATCGCAGTCTCAACCTGCTGGGCTCAGGTGATCCTTCTGCCTCAGCCTTCCAAATAACTGGAAATACAGGAGTG
>NW_007232236.1:231206-239352 GCF_000164805.1 Carlito syrichta | reverse complement strand
AAGATGGAGTCTTGCTGTCACCCAGGCTGGAGTGCAGTGGCATGGTAGATCACAGCTCAACGCAGCCTCGGCCTCCTGGGTTCAGGCCATCCTTCTGCCTCAGCCTCCTGAGCAGCTGGGACTGGGACTACAGGTGCGCACCACCATGCCCAGCTAATTTTTTGATTCTTGTTTTTCTTTTCTTTTGTTTGAGTGGTGTTCTCACTCTGTCACCCACACTGGAGTGCAGTGGCACGAACACGGCAAACTCCTGGGCTCAGACAATCCCTCTGCCTCAGCCTCCCAAGTAGCTGAGACTACAGACATATACCACCATGCCTGGGTGATTTTTTTGTAGAGACAAAAAAATCACCCAGGCATGGTGGTATATGTTGCCTAGGCTGGTCTCAAACTCCTGGGCTCGAGTAGTCCTCTTGCTTCGGCCTCCCAAAGTGCTAGGATTACAGGCATGAGTCACTATGCCCTGCCTAATTTTTTATTTTTCTGTAAAGACGAGGTCTCACTATGCTGTCTAGGATGGTCTTGAATTCCTGGGTTCAAGAGATTCTCCCACCTTGGCCTCCAGTTCTGGGATTACAGGTGTGAACTACAGTGCCTGGCCATTTGTATTTCTTAAAAAACCATTTTTTCCTTTCTGTTTGAAGTAAGTCTGGTCTAAGGAAAGCACAGCTTCTGGTGGCTGTCAGTGCCTCGGTTTACTCAGTTGTAGCCATAACACGCTTACCTTGCATTTACTTTGTGTCTTGCTGATCTCCCAAGGGTCTCTAGTTTATCAGAATTCTGGGCTCATGGGGCATCACACCTACTGTGTGAGAATGGAGTGGCAAGGACCAGTGGGGTGCGTGTATGTTCTCTGTTCATACGTGTGCTCCACTCTCCCATCAGACTGCTTTTTTTTTTGAGTCGGAATCTCACTGTCTCCCAGATAGGAGTGCAGTAGCACACTCACGGCCATCGCAGCCTCGACCTGCTGGGCTCAGGTGATCCTTCCGCCTCGGCCTTCCATGTAGCTGGAAGTACAGGCATGCATCATCACACCTGGCTAATTTTTCTGATTTATTGTAGAGATGATGTCTCACCAAGTTGCCCAGGCTGGTCTTGAACACATGGGCTCAGGCAATCCTCTCACCTCAGCCTCCCAAAGTGCTGGGATTATAGGCGGGAGCCACAGCGCCCGGCCAGACTGCTTTAAACCCAAACTCAAAGATAAAATTATCAAGAAGTTAGAGATGGTGGCAATAGAGCATTCAGACAAGCACGAGCCCTTCTGAGCATGGGGCCCTGCGCACCTGTGCAGGTCACAGACCCAGGCAGCCGGTGGGTGGGTGAAGGTCTCATGGAACCCAAGGGCATGAGCTGCAAAGACCATCTGAACGAGGCCTCCATTGTGAGCGGAATTCTTTCTCCCCGGCTCTCCTTCCCTCGTGTCTGATTCACCCAATCATTCCTCATCCATCACATATACACTGAGAGGAGACAAAAGGGAGCAGCCAGGAGCACAGACTCTGAACCTAAACAACTTGTGTTTGCATTTGACTCCTTCACCAACTAGTCCTGCGACTTTAGACAAGTTACCCATGCCTCAGTTCTAGTTTTCTCACAGGAAGTGTGGGGATGATAATATCCTACTTTATAGAGCTGTTATGAGGAACAAATGAGTTACGGGTGTGAAGCTTAGGACAGTTGTCCAATCATAGTAAGCGCTGTCTATATACATGTCACTATTATCACTATTACTACGTGCCAGCATTATTCTAGACATTGAGAATTCTGCAATAAACAGAAATAGACAACCTCTGCTCTCATAGAACTTACATTTGGTGGCAACATTTGTGTTACCTTGTTCTTTCCAGAATGGACACATCTCCACTACTCCTCTAGTCCATGTGGAGGAAACATGGCCACCAGCAGCTCTGCTGCACTCCAGAGCCACAATTCTCAGGGAAGGTTCTGATTGGCCCAGCTTAGACCAATCATGTGGCCAGCTGGGGCAGGGGGCAGGTCACATAATCTATAATTACAGCTTCTATGCTAACCCCGTAGATGTGGGTAACAGCAGTTAGAGAAGCAGATACGCTAGGCAGACAGCAAAATATCAACTAAATTTAATGGTAAGCTTTCATAACAAAAAAAAATAAAGATGGCAACAACAACGAAAATATCTAGTACACGTCACTGTCACTCAATTCTTGGCACAGTGTGCTTAACTAAACCTAGGCTTTGCGGGGAGGTGGGAAGAGAAGTTAGGGCTCAGGAGTCATCATTTGGGTATAATGTTCACTATCTGGGAAATGGGTCAACTGAAGCTCAATTTCCACCACTACACAATATGTCCATGTACCAGGCATGCACTTGTACCCCTTGAATCTAAAATTAAAAGGAAACAATCCCTTGCTTTTCTTTTCTTTCTTGTGTAAAATGCCTGACATCAATTCTCCTATAAGGCTGCTTCAGAACTGAAGATCAGGCGGGGCTCGGTGGCTCAGCCTGTAATCCCAGCACTTTGGGAGGCTGAGGCGAGTGGATTGCCTGAGCCCGCTGTTTCAAGACCAGCCTGGGCAACTTGACAAAACCTTGTCTCTACAATAAATAAAAAATTAGCAGGGTGCAGGAGCACGCACCTGTAGTTCTGGCTACTTGGAAGGCTGAGGTAGAAGGACTGCCGTCAAGCCCAGCAGGTCGATGCTGGGGTGGCCATGAACATGCCACTACACTCCAGTCTGGGCGATGGAGTGAGACTCCAACTCAAAAAAAAAATAAGAACTGAGAGCCAGGCTCGGTGGCTCAGCCTGTAATCCCACGCCTTTGGGAGGCTGAGGTGAGTGGATTGCCTGAGCCCACGGGTTCGAGACCCGCCTGGGCAGCGAGACCTCATCTCTACAATAAATCAAAAAATCAGCCGGACGTGGTAGCGCACGCCTGTAGTTCTGGCTACTCGGAAGGCTGAGGAGGAAGGATCGTCGGAGCCCAGCAGGCGAGTCTGCGGTGGCCGGGAGCGGCCACTGCACTGTCTGGGCGACTGAGTGAGACTCCAACTCAAAAAAAAAAAAAAAAAAAAGAACTGAAGATCTGCTGTTTGAGGCTCCCTGTGGCTCTGCCTTCTCTGCCCCCGCCTTATGACAGCAGGTCCCTGAGCCCCTCCCACAGTGGGCACCAAACAGACTGAGGGCAAGGTGATTTCTCACTCCTCAGCCCACTGCTTCTCGCCACTTGGGCCTGTCCAGCCACCAAGTTGGGGAGACAGGGCTTAAAAGAGAGGCTTAAAGCCCACAGGGAACCCTAGAGACATTCTGGCCCATTCTCTGAGACCCAGAGAGGGAAAAGAGCCTGGGCAAAGCCCACTGGAAACCAGCTGCCAACTCAGGAGCTATGTGGTCCTCTCTATGTGGTCCTCCCTAAGCCCAGAAATGCTCCTCAAAGAATCATTCCCCTGTTGGCTGCTACTTTGCAGCATCTGTCTCCTTTGTGATACAGACTATGACTCCACCTCCTAACCAGCAGGACAGTCACCATAGGACCTCAGACTGACCTTTCCCTCTTTTAGAACAATCCTCACCACACTTCCTGTAAGCCTGGACCTAGGCTCTAGCCACCTGCTGCCTCTGCCTGCCAGATGCTCATTTCCTTCTGGAAGGGGCTGAGGTCAGTGATTGTTAAATGTGGGACGCAGGGCGGGGGACACAGGACAGCTGTCTGCAGAACCACACTGGCCAGTGACTGGGGAAAGACTGGTCCTAGGGAGTCAGGACCACAGATGTTAGAGAATCAGATGAACGACTGAATAGGTAGTGGACTCAGCGTTGGCTTCTGGAAAAAGTAATGATGAGGGTGGCCAAAGCACCAGCAGCTCTGGGCAGAGGGCGAAAGAGTCAGGGGAAGATCAAGACTTGGGTTCTCGTCTGATGCTGCAGAATGCTCTCGGGGAGTTATGTGACTTCTCTGGGTCTCAGCTTTCTCAACTCAAAGATGACTTCTTCCTTCATGAAACCGCAATGCGTCTGCAAGTCCAAAGAGCACAGTGGCCGAGAGTATGTGCTTTGGTCTCAGACAGACTCGGATTTAAATCCCAGTCCCACCATTAACTAACCATGTGATCTTCAGGACTTCCTGCTCTGAGTCCTGGTTTCCTCATCTGTGAAATGAGGATATTAATTATACTTCATTCATAAAGTTTGGAGAAGTTTAAATGGAGTCTTACACACAAAAAAAATTGATGCAGAGATTTGCATGCATTAACTGCTCCATAAATGGTTGCAAAATCTAGAAACCCCAATTTAAAAAAAGACTTAAGCAAAAAGAGCAATTTATTAAAAATTCTTTGACCTTCCTCCTTCCCACCATGTTGCTATTTTTAATGCCTAATTCTACAGTCTGGCAACCCGAGAAGGTTAATGAGGGAATAAGCTACTTCTGAAGGTAGTTAGCTCCTTTTTCCCAGAGAAGAACAAATGGAAATAGAAGCTAGACAATATCTTGAGGACACACAGCAGAAGGGATTCCAGTAACTGGTGGGATGGGGGGGGAGGCACCAGGCTCCAGTCCCTAAATGATCTTTTCCAGACCCTCTCACTCACGGCTCCCACTCACACCCCCAGTTCCAGAGGTGAGGCTGTGACCCCAAAACCTCTCATCTGAGCAATGCTAAGGAAAATCCTGCTGATGACTGGCCGTCAGGACTGCCCACCATAAACAGGTCCCTCCACGTGCCTACGTTTGGACAATTTCCTCTTTGTAGAGCCTGGGGTCTGGTCCCACAAGAAGAGGTGGTCCAGACTGCTGGCCAGGGGGACCCTTCCATTAGAGCCCAGCTAGAAAGGGATCTGCAGGGACCACTGAAACTCTCTGAGCCATGGGTGAGCCCTCCCAGCGCCGTGAGTGAGGGGCTCCCATGAGCAGTTCACGAATCTCCTCTCCTAGACCAGACACCAGAGCTGGGCATAACCACAGGCCATCTCATTAAGGGATTCTCAATGATGGGAGAGAGGGGCTGCAGCACAAGCCCTGAGGGGAGTGCCAGAACCTTTGAGGGAGATTGTTTTCAAAACCATTCCCTAGCTGGGCGTGGTGGTGCATGCCTATAGTTCCAGCTACTTGGAAGGCTGAGGCGGAAGGATCGCCTGAGTCCAGCAGGTCGAGGCTGCAGTGGTCGTGAGCGTACCACTTCCCTCCAGCCTGAGCAACAGAGCGAGATTTCTACTCGAAAAAATAAATAAATACACACATAAAAAATAAAGACCATGCCCAATATCATAATTTTATTTTGGGAAAATAAACACAAATTCTCTCTTCATTTACTCCATGAATCACAGAATAAAGCGCAACAAAACCTTCCAGGTTAGTGGAGCTATTTCTATCAACTTCAGCTGCCAAGAAAATTTCTGGTGTAGGGGGAGCAGAGGATGTGCCTATGTAGGATCCACCTCGTAATCTCTGGGGAGTGTGGGACGTTTCTGTTCCTCCGAAGAGGGTGTGTGTTCAAAGAGGCCAAGTGACTCTGATCTAAACCAAGCACTGATAACAGAAGAGGGAAGGGAATGCCGAGGGAAGGGACTAACCCAAGGTCAAAAAGTGAGCTGGTGCTGAATTGTAATTAAATCTCATCTTTTCTCATAAAGCTTAGGGCTTGTAAATGCATTGATTGACTGATTGATGGTGAATGTGGCACTTGAGGAAGACAATTTGGACAATACAGAAAGTCCTCAACATACTAATAACTTCCGTTCCAAGAGCTTGTTTGTAAGTCCAGTTTGTTTTAAGTTCAACAAACTTGGCCTAGATACCCAACTAACACTATTGGCTATACAGTACTATATGTAGTTAGCAGGCTATGCTGACACCTGGTGGAGAGAAATAACGCATTAAAAAATGCAGGTGTGCATCATTTAAAGTTTGTAACTTGAAAGTTCATCGGTAGGGGACTTACTGCAGTGCTAAGAATCTTTAGCCATTAGTTCTGGAGTCTGAAGGTCAATGTCAGGGGTTGGCTCCTGTTGGGCTCAGTAAGGCTGACTGCTCCCTGACTCCTGACAGCATCCAAACTCTTGAAAGGGGGTATAGGTCAGGGTAATTTCAATCTGGTAGAGATCTGTGTGCTTTCCTTGAACCCCAAGCTGCGATCAATAAATTCTAGAGATGCTGAAATTAAGAACATGGGTCTTAACCATCTCAGGTGCTGACTATTTAAAAGAAAGATTTTTATTTTATTTCTTTTCTTCCTTCCCTAAAGTAACCACTATCCCAAATTTTGTGTTTTAGCATTCCATTGCTTTATTTGATAGATTTTGCTATATTAGTTTTGCCCATTTTTGAACTTACATAAGTATAAATTGAATCACACTGAATTTTTTTTTAAGAGACAGGCTCTTAATACACTGCCCTGGCTGGAGTGCAGTGGCTATTCACAGATGCGATTGTAGCTCACTGCACCTTGAACTTCTGGTCTCAAGTGATCCTCCTACCTCAGACTCCTGACTAGTGTGTACCACTGCACCCAATAACTGAATTTTTAAAAAACTCAACATCGTTCTCTTGAAATTCATCAATGCTGTTGAGTGTAGCTATAATTTATTTTTCCTCTGCTATGCAGAGTTCCAGAGTATAAATGGAATCTTATTTATGTGTCAGGTATAGTTGATGAATATTTGTTCATTTTTTAAATTTTTGGCTATTATTCTAACAATGTTGCTATAAACATTTTTTTGTTTTTGGACTCGGGGTCTCACTTTCACCCAGCTGGAGTGCAGTGCCATCATCATAGTTCACTGAAATTTCGACATCCTGGACTCAGGCGATTTTCCCACCTCAGCCTCCCGAGTAGCTGGGACTACAGGCACACGCCACCACATCTGGCTCAAGTTTTTTATTTCTTGTAGAGATGAGGTCATGCAATGTTGCCCAGGCTGGTCTCAAACTCCTTGATTTAAGCAATCCTCCTGCCTCAGCCTTCCAAAGTGCTGGAATTACAGCCGTGAGCCACTACGCCTGGTCAACATCCTTGAATATTAATATACATGTAAAAGAGTCTCTCTAGGTTATTATATACATAGCAACAGAATTGCTAGGTCATAGGTTCTGCAGATGGTCAACTTCAGCAGGTAAGGCCAAGTGTTTTCCAAATGAGTTTTACCAATTGATACGTTCATCTGCAACGTATGAAATTTTCCATTGCTCACATGCTTACCAACATCTGGTACTGATTAATTTTTGACTCTTGCCAATCTGGTGAGCGTGAAATGGTATTGCACTGCAGTTTAAATTTGCATTTCCCTGATTACAGAGATTGAATATACTTTAATATGTTTGTGAGCCATCTGTGCCTCCTCTTCAGTGAAATTACTGTTCATTCCTTTTACCTGTTTTTAAATCGGGTTCTTTGTCTTTTCTTTTAGATTTATAGATAGACTTTATGTAATCTGGATATTAATGCTTTATTGTTTATATGTGTTTCCTTGTTTATGGCTTATCTATGATGCCTTTAGATAAACAGAAGTTAATGTAATTGAATGTATTAATCTTTTTCATTATGATTTGTCTCTGATTCTTGTTTTAAAAACCTTCCTTACTCTAATAAAGCTACTCTTCTATAAAATTTTGAAGAGTTGTATGTCGGTGACCTGCACTGACCAGAGGGAGGGTTAGGACCGCACCGGTGAATCAGAGAGAAGAAAACTACTCGGAGGCAGCTCTTCTGGGAACAGTCTGGCCAAGACTGAAGCCGATTTTATTCAAACCTTTTCCAACTTATATACCATTTTCTATACCCTCCAGCAATGTGATAATCACTCACTGGGGGCGTACAAGTTTCGTGCTTTACAAACTATGCATCACAAGACCACCACGAGATCTGCAATTTCCAAGCAAACAATTCAAATTCCATGATGCCTGCCGTGCTTACATCAAGGTCACAGGTGCACAATTTCAATACAAATCGTTCAAAGTGTTTTCCATAATGTTCAATGAATCATTCATATTATACTCTTTGCTCTATACCCTGATTAATACAAAGAACTTTCCTGAGTTAACTCTAGGTTCAATCCAAGTTCACTGATTCCCAATATTTTTAACAATTAATATTATCAACTTAACACTATACTATTAACCTATTACAATTTAACATAACGCCTTATAACTCAGTTAAAACTTATTC
>NW_007232236.1:228822-231186 GCF_000164805.1 Carlito syrichta | reverse complement strand
TAAAACTTATCTAAACTACAAAACTTACTATAATTCATGTTCATATGTCTAAACTTTAATTTTCATATGATCTAGTTATTGGACTTTAATACTATGCTATATCCTATTAAGCTAATACCTTATCGTTAATTCTTTTATAAATCATATAGTAACTATTACACTTGAATAATGTAGCAAAAGGAATCAAAACAGCAAGCATAGATTTACGCAGCTATGAGTGTATATGTATATATTTTATCCCAACAAGTCTACTCTAAAAATCAAATAGTAGCTGTCACACTCTTGAACAAGGAAATGCAGGGCTTCCAAGATGGCGGCCATGGGCTGAAGCAGACAGAGTTTCGGTAATTAACAAAACAAAAGAAAACGTTCTACCTGGCTAGGGGCAGGGCAACAAAACTATCATGGTAATTTAGTTTCTAATCTTAGCCCTAGGGGAAACAGCTTTCGGGAACAAGGACTACCCAGTCTACCAGGAAATAGAAGTAAAAAAATATCTAGAAAGAAGCTAAACTTAGAAAGACAGAAACAATTCCGCCATGCACCTTCCATCAAGTGTACTGAGATTCACTTGTAAGTTTTACTGCCATGTATGCACACTGGTCACCAATCACACGCCAATATCATAGGTATAACTGATATCCTATGTCAGAGGCGATCTTCCAGATGGGCCTTTACAGGCCTCAGCCATGTAGCTATAGATGTTGGCTCCCAACAGTTGTATACTTCAATTTTCTCATATCGGTCTTTAACACAATGGTTAAAGACCATTGTGACTAAAGACTGATATAAGAGTCTAATGTCACATTTTCCCTAAGGTTAACTAATTGTTCAGTACCACATATTGAAAAATGACTGTTCTAACATAGAATCAAGTTCTGTGTATGTTTGGGTGGATTTCTGAGTTGTCTTTGGTTAGTTTGTCTGTATCTTTGTCAATACCACTTTGTCTTGATTACTAGAGTTTAAGATCATTTTTTATACTTTTCAAGGCAAGTTCTTCTGTCTTTTCTTCAGAAACATACTGGCCTTCAATGGCCAGGCACAGTAGCTCACTCCTGAAATCTTGGCACTTTGAGAGGCTGAAGCAAGAGGATTGCTTGAGCCCAGGAGTTTGAGACCAGCCTGGGCAGCACAGCAAGACCTCGTCTCTACAAAAAAAAATTTTAAATTAGCCAGGTGTAGTTTTGTGCGTCTATAGTCCCAGCTACTTGGAAGGCTGAGGTGGAAGGATTGCTTGAGCCCAGGAGTTTGAGACTGCGATGAGCCATGATTGTGCCACTGTACTACAGCCTAAGTGATAGAGTAAGACTCCAACTCAGTAAATAGATAGATAGATAGATAAATAAATAAATAAAGTCTACAAAACATTTTTGAGAAAAACTTGTCAAGTTAAAGAAAAAAACTGTAATTTTTATTGTAATTGCATGGAAGTTGTTTTTTTTTATTTGTTTGTTTTTTGTTTTTGAGTCTCGCTCTGTCACCCAGACTGGAGTGCGGTGGCCGCTCCCAGCCACCGCAGCCTCAACCTGCTGGGCTCCGGTGATCCTTCCACCTCAGCCTTCCAAGTAGGAACTACAGGTGTGCGCAACCACGCCCAGCTAATTTTTTGTTTTATTACAGAGATGAGGTCTCACCAAGTTGCCCAGGCGGGTCTCGAACCCTCAGGCTCAGGCAATCCACTCACCTCAGCCTCTCAAGGCGTGGGATTACAGGTTGAGCCACTGAGCCCGGCTTGCATGGAAGTTTTTATTGATATGAGAGATTTGACATCCTTATGATAATGGCTTTTCCAGTTCATGAGCATGGTATATTTTTCCATTTATTTAAATCTTGTTTCCATGGTTTTCTCATATTCTTCATTAGAGGGATGAAAATTTTCTTTTAGATCTATTCCTATATATCTTACTTTTTGATTTTATTGTAAATAGTATTGTTTATAAATTGCATTTCTGTTTGTTGCTGGTTTATAGAAATAAAATTGAGTTTTATACTTTGGCTTTATACCCTTTGACTTACTAAATTCTCTTCTTAAAGAAATGTTTTAAAGATGCGGAGTACAATTCAGGGTTGGGTATACAAATGTTCATTAGGCAGGTACCCTTGTTGATGAGACGTGCCCCTCCTTCCCTGGCAGTTTCCCACTGCTACCAATCCCGCCCCCACCCTCTCCTGGAAGTTTCCCTTTCTTACAGTATTATGATAGTTGTTCAAGGTCCGCTTATGAGTGACAACATACCCAGTTCTTTGTTTCTGTAACAGATCACCCAGTATTATAGACTCTAAGTCCATCCAAGTTGCTGAGAAGTTCATAATTTTGTCCTTCTTTATGGCTGTGTAATATTCCATCATGTATATGTGCCA
>NW_007232236.1:228332-228802 GCF_000164805.1 Carlito syrichta | reverse complement strand
TCAGGCTCAGGCAATCCACTCACCTCAGCCTCTCAAGGCGTGGGATTACAGGTTGAGCCACTGAGCCCGGCTTGCATGGAAGTTTTTATTGATATGAGAGATTTGACATCCTTATGATAATGGCTTTTCCAGTTCATGAGCATGGTATATTTTTCCATTTATTTAGATCTTGTTTCCATGGTTTTCTCATATTCTTCATTAGAGGGATGAAAATTTTCTTTTAGATCTATTCCTATATATCTTACTTTTTGATTTTATTGTAAATAGTATTGTTTATAAATTGCATTTCTGTTTGTTGCTGGTTTATAGAAATAAAATTGAGTTTTATACTTTGGCTTTATACCCTTTGACTTACTAAATTCTCTTCTTAAAGAAATGTTTTAAAGATGCGGAGTACAAGCCGGGCTCGGTGGCTCAGCCTGTAATCCCGCGCCTTTGGGAGGCTGAGGTGAGTGAATTGCCTGAGCCCG
>NW_007232236.1:225937-228312 GCF_000164805.1 Carlito syrichta | reverse complement strand
GATCACCCAGTATTATAGACTCTAAGTCCATCCAAGTTGCTGAGAAGTTCATAATTTTGTCCTTCTTTATGGCTGTGTAATATTCCATCATGTATATGTGCCACATTTTTTTTAGTCAGTTCTCTTTCATTGGGCAACACAGTTGGTTCCAAGTTTTTGCAATTGTGAATAATGCTGCAACTAACATGTGTGTGCAGGTATCTTTTTCATAGAGTGATTTGAGTTCCTCTGGGTATACTCCCAGTAGGAGAATTGGAGGTTGTATGGGAGGTTTTAAATTTTTAGATCCTTTAGGAATCACCAAAGGATTCTAGTATCTGTTGTTTTTTGAGTTATTGATGATGGCCATCCTGACTGGAGTTAAGTGGTATCTCTGTAGTTTTAATTTGCATTTCTTTGATGACTAGTAAGGCCGAGCAGTTTTTCATATATCTGTTGGCTGCTCATATGTCTTCTTTTGAGAAGTGTCTATTCATATCTTTTTCCCACTTTGTAATGGGGCTGTTTGTTATTTTCTTTTCGGCACATTTGAGTTCCTTGTAGATGCAAGCTGTTAGGTCTTTGTCAGATATGCAGTTGGAAAATATTTTTTCCCAGTCTGTTGACTGTCTTCCTGTTCTCTTGATGGTTTCTTTGACTTTCCAGCAGCTTGTCAGTTGGTGAGGTCCCACTTGTCTATCCTATCTCTAATGACATGGGCACTTGGGGTTTTGATCAGGAATTGGTTGCCAGTTCCAATTTCCATAAGGGTGTCTTCTGCATTTTCTAAGGTTCTTATAGTTTGAGATTTTACATTTGGGTCTTTGATCCATTTAGAGTTGATTTTTGTGTATGATGACAGGTAGGGGTCTTGTTTTAATCTTCTGCATGTGGTCAACCAGTTTTCCCAGCACCATTTACTGAATAGGTTCTCCCCTCCCCAGTGGTTGGTGGTGGAGGCTTTATAGATGAGTGCGTTGAAAAATTGAGGTTTTGCTTCTGGAATCTCTGTCCTGTTCCATTGGTCTATATGCCTGTTCTTGTACCAAAACCAGACTGTTTGGATTATTATAACTTTATAATAAAGTTTAAAGTCTGGGAGTGTGATACCTCTCACTTTGTTTTTTTGATGAGGATTGTTTTGGCTATCTGTGGTCATTTATGTTTCCATATGAATTCCTGTATTGTCGTTTCCAGGTCTGAGAAGAATGCTGCTTGTAATTTAATTGATATTGCATTGAATCTCTAGATTGCCTTGGGTTGAATGGATATCTTAACAATGTTGGTTCTTCCAATCCATGAGCATGGAATATTTTTCCATTTGTTTGTGTCATCTTTGATTTCTTCAAGCAGCATTTTGTAGTTTTCATTGTAAAGGTCTTTCACATCTCTGGTTAGGAAGATGCCAAGGTATTTGATTCTTTTTGTGACAACTGTGAATGGAATTGTGCTTTATATTTGGGTTTCTATTTGTTTATTGTTGGTGTATAGTAATGTGACTGTCTTTTGTACATTTATTTTATATCCTGAGACTTTGCCAAAGTCCTTTATCAGTACAAGGAGGTTTTTGACAGATTCCCCTGGATTTTCCAGGTATAGGATCATATCATCAGCAAAAAGGGATAACTTAACTTCCTCTTTTCCTATTTGGATACTCCTGATTTCCTTCTGTTGTTTACTTGCTCTAGCTAGGACTTCCAATACTATGTTGAACAGGAGGGGTGAGAGTGGGCATCCTTGTCTTGTTCCAGTTTTCAGGGGAAATGTTTCCAATTTCTGTCTTTTTAGCAGTATTATGGCTGTCAGCTTCTCATAGATGGCTCTTACTATTTTGAGGTATGTTCCCTCTATGCCTAGATGTTTGAGGGCTTTTATAAAGAAGGGGTATTGATTTTAATGAAATCTTTTTCCACGTCTAATGGTATAATCATGTGGTTATTTTGTCTTTACATCTGTTGATATATTTAATTACATTTATGGACATGCAGATATTGAACCAGCCCTGCATCCCCGGGGATGAAGTTTACTTGGTCATGGTGGATGATTTTTACGATGTGTTGTTGGATCTGGTTTGCTAGAATCTTGTTGAGGATTTTAGCATCTATGTTCATCAAGGCTATTGACCTGTAGTTCTCTTTCTTTGTTTAATTTTTACCCAGTTTGTGTATCAATGTGACATTAGCTTCATAAAATGATTTAGGGAGAGTTCCATCTTTCTCGATTGTCTGGAATACTTTTTTTTTTTTTTTTGAGTTGGAGTCTCACTCAGTCGCCCGGACTGGAGTACAGTGGCTGCTCCTGGCCACTGCAGCCTCCACCTGCTGGGCTCCGGCGAGCCTTCTGCCTCAGCCTTCCAAGTAACTGGAACTACAGGTGCACGCTACCACGCCCGGCTA
>NW_007232236.1:221602-225917 GCF_000164805.1 Carlito syrichta | reverse complement strand
ATTTATTGTAGAGATGAGGTCTCGCCAAGTTGCCCAGGTGGGTTTCGAACCCGTGGGCTCGGGTAATCCACTCACCTCAGCCTCCCAAAGTGCGGGATTACAGGCTGAGCCACCAAGCCCGGCTGCCTGGAATACTTTCAATAGGACTGGTATCAGCTCCTCCTTGTTGATGTTTTGTAGAATTCTGCTGGGAAGCCATCTGGTCCAGGACTTTTTTTGCAGGTAGTTTTCTCATGACATAAGTCGATTTCCCAGATTATTATTGGTCTATTTAGGGTCTCAGTTTCTTCTTGTTTCAAGCAGGGGAGGCTGTGTGATATCAGAAAGTCCTCCATTTCATTTAGGTTTTCGAGTTTGTTTCCATACAGGTGTACACAGGAATCTCTGATAATCCTTTGTAGTTCTTTGAGGTCTGTTGTGACTTCATCTTTTGCATTTCTGATTGTGTTTGTTTGGGCTTTTTCTTTTTCTTGGTCAGTCCAGCTAGGGAGTCCATCAATCTTGTTTATCCTTTCAAAGAATCAGCTTTTTGTTTCATTGATATTTTGTATAATATTTTTGTCTTCTATGTCCCAAATTTGGGCTTTTATTTTGGTTATCTGGATTCTTCTGCTGAAGTTAGGGTTTTGGTGGTCTTGTTTTTCCAGCTTCCTTAGGTGATTTGTTAGGCTGTTAACTTGTGATCTTTTCATTTTCTTCATATGTGTTTGTAAAGATATGAATTCCCCTCTTAGGACTGTTTTCATGGCATCCCAGAGATTTTAGTAAGATGTTTCTTCATTTTCATTTGTTCCCAGGTATCTTTTAATCTCTGTTTTCATTTTCATATTATCCCAGGAGTTGCTTAGCATCATGCTGTTTAGTGTCCATGTCTTTGTGGGGTTTGTGGAAACTTTGCTGGTGTTGATATTTATTTTTATTCCACTGTGCTCTGAGAAGGTGCATGGTAGAATTTCAATCTTATGGAATTTGTTTATGCTTGATTTATGACCAAGGATGTGGTCGATCTTAGAGTACGTCCCAAATAGTGATGAGTAGAATGTATATTCTGTGTTTGTTGGGTGGAGTGTTTTGTAGGTGCCACTTAAGTCCATTTGGTCAAGCATCATGTTGAGGTCCTGGATCTCCTTGTTGATTTTTTGTCTTGATGATCTGTCTAGGGTTGTTAGTGGGTTGTTTAAGTCCCCAGCTATGATACTGTTAGAGTCAGTTTCTTTTTTTAGTTTACCTAGAAGTTGCTTTTTGAAAGTTGGTGCTCCTCTGTTGGGTGCATGTATGTTTAGGATGGATATTTCTTGTTGATGGATTAAACCGTTTACAATTATATAATGACCTTCCATATCTTTTTAAATTTTTGATAGCTTAACGGGTATTTTGTCTGATATCAAGATCGTGATTCTTGCTTTACATCCAGAATCTACAAGGAACTCAAATGAGTTGAATGGAAAAAAGCAAACAACCCTATTAAAAAAGTGGGCGAAAGACATGAATAGACACTTCTCAAAAGAAGACATACAAACAGCCATGAGATACATGAAAAAAATGCTAAGCCTCACTAATCATCAGAGAAATGCACATCAAAACCACATTGAGATATCACCTAACACCAGTAAGAATGACCATCATTAATAAGTCAAAAACAACAGATGCAGGCGAGGATGCAGAGAAAAGGAAACGCTTCTAGACTGTTGGTGAGAGTGTAAACTAGTTCAATTTCTATGGAAAACAGTGTGGTGATTTTTAAAAGATCTAGAAATTGACCTTCTATATGATCCGGCAATGCCCCATCTGGGAATATGCCTGGAGGAACTCAAATTATTCTACAAAAAAGACACCTGCACACACACATGTTTATTGCAGCACTATTCACAATAGCGAAAACATGGAACCAACTGTGCTGCCCATCAAAACTGGACTGGATAAAAAAAATGTGGTATGTATACATGGTGGAGTATTATGCTGCCATAAAGAAGGACAAAATCATGAACTTCACAGCAACTTGGATGGATTTAGAGTCTATCATACTCAGTGATCTATCACAGAAACAAAGAACTGAGTACCTACTATACATTCTCACTTATAAGTGGGTCCTGAACATTAATCACAATACTACAAAAGAGGAATCGCCAGTAGCAGGACACTGTCAGGGGTGGGAGTGGGCACATATCATCACTAAGGGCACATGATCCCACGCCAGGGAAAGTGAGGCACGGTGGAAGGTCCAAACTTCACCTGCATGTGGGTCACTTATGTGCCTAAACCTGACTTGTGCCCCACATCTTTAAAATAAAATAAAGAGAAAAAAAAATTCACAGGCGGGCACGGTGACTCATGCCTATAACCTAGTACTTTGAGAGACTGAGGCGGAAGGACTGTTTGAGCCCAGGAGTTCAAGACCAGCCTCGGCAACATAATGAGATCTGTCTCTACAAAAAAAAATTTTTTTTAAATTAGTCAGGCATGGTGGCACACACCTATAGTCCAAGCTGCTTGGGAGGCTGAGGCAGAAGGCTACCGTAAGCCTAAGAGGTTGCAGCTGCAGTGAACTGTGACTATGTCATTGCACTTCAGCAGCAGTGACACCAAGACCCCAATTCCAAAAAAAATCCACAAAAAGCTTTACAATATCTGTATTCCCTTTGTTGATCATCAAGGTTTTATAGTAAGACAATGAAAATTGTATCTCTTTAGTTGGGCATATTCAAAAACAATGAATACTAAACAAACAAAGCTCTTTAATCAAGAACACTTTGTACTTTGTACAATACACATTCTGGTACACATCTGAATTAATCTATTCTAAAATTAGACTTTAAAAGTCTTTTTAAAACAAAAATCCAAGGTTGGGTGTGAAGGCTTATGCCTGTAAGCATAGCACATTGGGAGGCCCAGGTAAGAGGATTGCTTGAGCCCAGGAGTTCAAGACCAGCCCTGGCAACATAGCGAGACCTCACCTCTACAAAAGATTTTAAAAATTAGTCAAGTGTGGAGGCGTGTGCCTGAAGTCCCAACAACCTCAAGAGGCTGAGGCAGAAGGATCACCTGAACCCAGGAGTTCGAGGCTGCGGTGAGCCAAGATTGTGCCACTGCACTCCACTCTGGGTGACAGTGAAATCCCGACACAAAAACAAGAAAACAAAGCAACAAAAAGAAAACAGATTTGAACACTGACAAGTCTACCAGAATACTGCTTATGGCAAGCTATCAGTAGCTTTACATGCTGTATGTAATTTGGGGGAATGAAGAAGAAGAAGAAATGATCTATTGTGCCTACATTCAAACACATCTGTTAGTAAGACTTCTCTAATTCAACAAAGTGAACAACCCCGTCTTTGACAATTTCCCAAGTTTTGTTTTTAAATTTGTGACATCTTGACTATTGGAATTGAATCCTGGGACTAGAATATTGGAGGAAAAGGAAAACATTGAGTGGAAAAGAGGAAAAACAAGGTCAGGACTTGTCACTTCTCTAAAGTAAGTAACAAAACCACACTGTTCTTCTGAAGGAGGAATGCCAGGGTTGACATGCGGGATTTCGTGTGGCTCATGTTTTATAAAAGTTAGAGAAGTATAACATCTAAATGGCAAAAATAAGAACTCAAGGCGGCCTCATTTAGGAAAGGTAAAAACTAACTGTTGTCCTCAATTAGCTTTAAAAATGTGTGGAATGGCATGATACATATTTTTGAGGCACCCATTATGGGATCCGTTAAAAGTATACATACTGCTATTTCCACTTTTTTCCCTCTCTTTTTAGCCTATTGCCCAGGCTGGAGTGCGGTGGCGTCATCATAGCTCCCTGTAAATTCAGACTCCTGGCCCCAAGCGATGCTCCCACATAGGCCTCCCAAAGAGCTGGGATTGCAGGCATGAGCCACTACACCCAGCCTATTTCCATTTTTAATACAATTTTTATGTACTCTAGGGCGGCTCTTTCGATCTTATCAGTAGAGGCCACTGAAATTACTGCCAGAATTCAAGTGAGAAGAGAATAGAAACGGAAAGAGGATGGGAGGGTAATAAAATTGGGCAGTCATAACAAACACGATTTTTAAAGTTTCCTCACTAACACACACCACCAAATTATGTGTTTTGGCTCGGGGCCACTGGGCTGCTGGAAGTGACTAGGAAATTAGCAGAATATCCTAATTGTCTCTTTTAGATTCTTAACTAACCCATGATCTGAACGGCTCGGTGGGGAAGGGATAGCTGAGCTATCCCTTTCTGCTACTTACTCTGTTTCTTTTAAGAACAGTTTTGAGCCGGGCTCAGTGGCTCAGCCTGTAATCCCGTGCCTTTGGGAGGCTGAGGTGAG
>NW_007232236.1:176939-221582 GCF_000164805.1 Carlito syrichta | reverse complement strand
GCTGCGGGTTTCGAGACCCGCCTGGGTAGCGAGACCTCATCTCTACAATAAATCAAAAAATCAGCTGGGCGTGGTAGTGCACGCCTGTAATTCCGGCTACTCGGAAGGCTGAGGTGGAAGGATCGCCGGAGCCCAGCAGGTTGAGGCTGCGGTGGCCGGGAGCGGCCACTGCACTCCAGTCTGGGCGACAGAGTGAGACTCCAACTCAAAAAAAAAAAGAACAGTTTTGAAGGGCTAAGAATCTCTAAAAGGCAGCAGAACAAATAACTAATTAGACTACGGAGATTAACAAAGGAATAATCTGTAAATAGATTCATGGGCATGTTATCAGTCACCTTCATTGCTGAGATAAGGAGTATGGGCCTATGAAAAATATAAAACTCCACTATCGCACATATTCTAAATTTTTCCTCTTTGGATCAGAAATTTTGGGGGGAAATCTCAACTTGAAAATATCCCTCATCGTTCTTCTCAGATGACTTCTTCTATTAGTCCTGTATATGATGTTGTTTGAGACTCACACATTAGTGAGAGAGGCAGGAGTTTCAAGATTACTTTAACAGAATTCTGAGTTCATTCACGTGGACAAAAGAATTCTATTCTGAGATATCTTTCAGAGATTTAAGTGCTCTGTTTTATCATCAAATGAGAATTATTCTTAAAGCAGAGATTCTCTGAGATACCTAAGTATTCAGTTTATTAGGATAGTACACTTTAACATACTAAAGGTTACGAAACCCCTCAAAAAACAAGCAACAAGTCGGTAAAATCACAACTCAGAATTCTAACATTTTTACAAGGTATCTTTCACTGGGAAAGGCAAGAAGACTACTAATGTTTAAGTGGAATGATCGCTAACCTATAAATTACCTCCTGAGACCAAATAAATTATTACATACTGTAGAAGACTACAGAACATGATTAAGTACAGAAAGCTGTTCTCCAAGACTGCTGTTTCAAAGCTTGAAAAAGCAATTGACAGGCCAGATGTGATGGTTCATGCCTGCAATCCCAGCGTTTTGAGAAGCCAAGGCAAGAGGGTTGTTTGAGCCCAGGAGTTCCAGACCAGCCTGGGCAACAAAGCAAGACCTTGTCTCTACAATAAAAATAAAAAAATTAGCCAGGCATGATGGTGCACACTTATAGTCCCCCGTGGGAAGCTGAGGTGGAAGGATTGCCTAAGCCCCAGAGTTCAAGGCTGTGGTGAGCAATGATGGTGTCACTGTACTCCAGCCTGGGCAGCAGAGTGAGATCCCAACTCAAAAAACAAAAAAATCAATTGACCCATAATTTTAGGGGAAAAAAAAGATGAGTGTGGACTAGAAGGCTGTACATGTTAAACAAAAATTAAAATATTTTAAACAAATTGGCTATTTTGGATATTTATTTGATATTAAAAATGTGGTCAACTATCATAAAGTATTTCTCTTCATTGCAAAAATTCCATACATTAAGGACTTACACAATCCAGGGAGGGGAAAGAAATCTGGAAGTTTTCATAAATGTTTCACATATGCTTGGAAAGAATGTGTATTTTGCAGATAATGGGTGCTGAGTTAAATGCAGATCCAAGAGGTCAAACTTGAGAATCTATTAGTTTCAGTCTTCTATATCTGTACTCATTTTTTTTTGTCTACTTGATCTATCAATTACTGATTTAGATTTGTTAAAATCTGTCACTATGATAGTGGATTTTTCTTTTTCTCCCTGTAGTTCTCTTGATTTGTAATTTATATATTTTAGGGTATGTATTGAGTATCATACAAGTTTTTTTCTGTGATTTGATCATTATATAATTACATAGCGACCCTCTTTTTCTCTAGCAATATTTTTTCCCCTTGAAGTCTATTTTGTCTGATATCAATATCTTTTAGGGAGAAAGTCCAGAAGCTTTATACTTGGAAGATTTGATCTGGTAGGTAGCAAATACTGTGTGAAACACAGCTTCTCTGCATAACAAATTTTCCTCCCCTTCCTTCCCAGCCAGGCTTAGACCCTTACACATGAATCTAAAGGCCTCCTAATTGAGTAGGCAGCGCCTTTTCCTTGGGTTGCCAGAGAACACTAATAATTTTTAACAGGTTATTTAGGTCATTTGTAGTTTTTAGTAGAAGAAAGGAAAAACATGACAGAGAAAGGTTCTTCCTTTCCAAGACAGATGTAGGAAACTTCAGGGGTTTTGTTTTGGAGTTTTTTTTGTTTATTTCTTTGTTTGTTTTTGAGTCAGGGTCTCACTCTGTTGCCGGGCCAGAGTGTGGCACAATCATGGCTCACCAAAGCCTTGACCTCCTGGGTTCAGGTAATCCTTCCACCTCAGCCTCTCAAGTAGCTGGGACTACAGATGCATGACACCACACTCAGCTAATTTTTAAAATATTTTTGTAGGAACAAGGTCTTGCTATGTTGCCCAGGCTGGTCTCAAACTCCTGGGTTCAAGCAATCCTCTTGCCTCAGCCTCCCAAAGTGCTGGAATTACAGGCATGAGCCACTATACCCAGCCCTAAAACCTCAGTATTCAAATAAAAGTAGATGTCTGTACTAGAGGAATTTGAAATGTTTGAGGTTCTAGATTTCTTGTCTGAGGTTCTCTACCCCCACACATGTGGGATGCAACGCTCAGAAACTGATACCTCTGATAGCCTCTCCTGCAATCTGTACTGGACTCAACATAAAGGCATATTCAGCTCATATTCTTTTTTTTTTGAGTCAGAGTCTCACTCTGTCACCCAGGCTGGAGTGCAGTAGCACGCTCATGGCCACCACAGCCTTGACCTACTGGTCTCAGGTGATCCTTCTGCCTCAGCCTTCCAAGTAACTGGAACCACAAGCATGTGCCATCACGCCTGGCTAAGTTTTTGATTTATTGTAGAGACAAGGTCTCACCATGTTGCTCAGACTGGCTTCAACCCCTGAGTTCAGGCAATCCTCATACCACTGCCTCCCAGAGTGATGGGATTACAGGCTTGGGTCACCACACTCTGCTTCAGGCCATATTCTAAACAGACTCTGAACAGTTGGACATGTTGGCTAATGGGGTGAAACCTTCTCCCGCCCGGACATTGTGCTCCAGTCACCTGGGTGGAGCGCTCCTCCATCTCCTCACTGGTTGACGCTCAATAGCTTTCTTGGGCTAGGAGAGGAGAACCTGCATCCTGCGAGAAGTCCCCCACCCACGAAGGGGAGGAAGGCCGTGGTCTCAGTCAACACACCAAGAGAAAACCCACTTTTCCAGCACCCATTCTGTGCCAAGTCCTTGGCATACATGATTTCATCCAGTCTATACAAGGAGCCCAGGAGGAAGGCGTTATCATCATCATCTTACAGATGAGAACACTCAGGACTCCATCAACCGTCTTTCCCACGGGCACTCACCTGGGAGGTAACGGAGTCAGGATTTGGGCGCAGCTCTCCTTAGCTTCCTCGTTTGAAGGGAAAATTGGAGAACTTACTTCTGTAGGGAAGACTTGATTCACTTGGTGCAGCTAGGAGACCCGGTGGTGGTCCCACTCCTTTTCGAGTCTTGGTGCTTGGTACCGGGGGACCTCAAGGTGACACAGTGGGCCCGGGAGCAAGGGGCGCCTAGGTGTGACTTCTGCTCTCCCATCCCAGCAGTGGGTGACACTGGGCAAGCCCCTTGATCACTCAGGCACTCGGCTCCCATCAGTAACTAGCGGGGCTAGTACTGATAATTCCTTATCCACAGGGCAATTATGAGCATTAAACAACATACAAGAAAAATACCTAGCAGTTTCTGGCCTGCAGTAAGCTTCCAGGAGTTACTACCTATTACTGTTACTACTATTGCTATTATTCAAGACCTGGGTGCCTACTACTTATGTGACCATAACCAAACCCCTTTTGCTTTCTGGGCCTCAGTTTCCTCACCCTTCTATTGGGGATTCATGTGACCCCAACTTCAATTGGATGAGTTTGAAGGTCAAGTATGTAAAATGTACATATTGGCCGGGCTCGGTGGCTCAACCTGTAATCCCAGCACTTTGGGAGGCTGAGGCGAGTGGATTGCCTGAAACTGCAGGTTCAAGACCAGCCTGGGCAACTTGGTGAGACCTCATTCCTACAGTAAATAAAAAAAAAAATTAGCTGGGCATGGTAGTGCGCACCTGTAGTTCCGGCTACTTGGAGGGCTGAGGTGGAAGGATCGCTGGAGCCCAGCAGGTCGACACTGCGGTGGCCGTGAGCATGCCACTGCACTCCAGCCTGGGTGACGGAGTGAGACTCCATCTCAAAAAAAAGTAACTATCAATTTACTTTTTTCTATCTTGGGCTCATAGTGGGTGTCCTGGTGATAAGCAGCTTCCTAGCGGAAGGGGGTTCAAAATCTGTCTCAAATTGTGATGAACTCTAAACCGCCGCCCCCGCCCCAGGACAAGCAGTGTAGAGGGTGGTGATCTGGAAGGGACAGGGACCCCAGTCTGGACCCTGTTTTAGGGAGCTGGCTGAGGGCCCAGGCTTCTGAGAACCTGTACAGAGAAGGACACCAGACAAAGGGATCAGCATGTTCACACGTGTGGGCATCTAAGGATATAATGCATTTGATTGGGTCACCTTCCCCATGATTCATTAATTAGCAAGTTGTTCTCCGTATTTAGTGAACACTATGGGGACTTGGTCTCTGCCATCTCCAAGCTTAGCATTGAATAGCAGATGGAAAATAGACCAACCCATTTATGAACCTACAGACAGGCTTCACTCCAGAATTTCACTTGTAAATCAGTGCTTGGTTCTTAGAATAATTTGTTCTTTGGGGGGATAAAAAAGTTACGCACTGTCCCATATGTTGGATCCCTGGCCCCATTCGTGGAAAAACATTTAATCTTTTATACATGATGATGTACAGATGCTTCTTGACTTATGATAGGGTTACATCTCATTAAACCCATCACAAAGTTGAAAAATGGCTGAATCAAAACATCTTAAGCTGAGAACCATCTGTATAGTGACATATATTTTAAAATTATAAGAAAAATATATAACTCTAAAACCTCATTTTATTTTTGTCTGACACAGTAAATACTGCATAAATATTTGTATACAAATATTGTGAACAAAACTAACTTTTTTAGTATCAGTTGCTTTGTTTAATTTTGAAAGTTAATGCTTGAAATAGATTAAAGGAAGAAAAGGTGGTAATGGAGACTCTTGCCCTGACACCTGAGTGCCTCAGTCAGAGAAACTGGGTCCCTCCCTCAAATTCAAATGGAGAACTCAGGCCAGAGATCAGAGATGAGGCCAAAGTGGACCAGAGTAAGAATATCTGCGTGACTTCTGAGCTGAGTGGAGGCCCAGACATGGTGGCTGGGGTGGGAAGCCCGGGGTGTGGGAAGACCGGCCTGGGCCAAAGAACCAGGGCCAGGGCATAGCCTGTGAAGGCAGGAAGGCACCCAGCCCTTGGCCACCCTCTATTCCCATGGTGCAGTTGGGCACACCCTCCCTTAGGCTCCATGGAGTGGGAGTCACTTAGCTGAGGTCGCAGAGCCAGTGTGGGGAAAGCCAGGGTGCTCCCCAGCCCTGTGGGTTTCCAGCTGCCTGGTTGGTCCTTAGGGGACCATGGTGTACAGATGCCCACGCAGAGAGGGGTGGAGGGAAAAGGAAACAGGGCTGACTGTTTCTTGAGGAAAAGGGCTTGGTTATTGCTTCTGTTTTAAAATTTTTAATTTAATTAATTTTTTTTTTGAGTTGAGGTCTCACTCTGCCACCCAGGCTAAAGTGCAGTGGCAAAATCACAGCTCACTGTAGTTTCAGCTTGTCAGGCTCAGGTGATCCTTCTGCCTCAACCTCCTGAGTATTTGGTTCTTGATATGTTACCCAGGCTGGTCTTGAACTCCTGGGCTCAAGCAATCCTCCCATCTCAGTCTCCCAAAGTTCTGGGATTACAAGTGTGAGCCACCATGCCCAGTCTGGTCATTTGCTTCTGATAGGCTTTGGTAAGTCCCATAATAAATTTTGGATGAGTTACTCACTTCATATTTTCAAGAGCTAAATGTTAGATATAAAACAATATTAAAAATTAAAAATCAAACTAAATTTGAAAAAAACTCCACAAGCAAAATTTTAAAAACAAGAGACAAACTGGAAAAAAATTTGTGTAGTTCATATCACTAAGGATTAATTCACCCTAATATATAAAAAAACTTCTAGAAATAGAGGGAGTTTGGGGACGGTGGCTCACACCTATAATCCCAGTACCTTGGGAGGCAGAGGTGAAAGAACTGCCTGAGTCTAGGGCTCAAGACCAGCCTGGGAAACTTGGCGAAACCTCATCTCAACAATGAAAAGAAAAAAAAAAATTAGCCAGGTGTGGTAGCATGCGTCTGTGTTTCCAGCTACTTGGAAGGCTGAGGTGGAAGGTTCACCTGAGCCCAGCAGGTCAAGGCTGTGGTGGCTGTGAGCACACCACTGCACTCTGGCCTGGGTGACAGAGTAAGACTCCGACTCAAAAAAAAAAAAAAAAGATCATCAATCTAATAGGAAAAATAAGAGCAAAAGACATCAAAAGACAGTTTATAGTTTAAAAAATACAGATGGCTTTAAACATGCAAAGGTGGTCAGCTACATTTAATAAGATAAAATATAGATTCAAATGACACTAGGCTAAAATGTTTTTCCTGTCAGATTGGCAAAATCCCAACACATTCTCTGGTGAGTCTGTGGTGAAATCAACATTCTTATCCCTTGCAGAAGGAAAAGCAACACCCTTTAGGGGCAGCCATTTGACCACATCTGTGAAAGTTCCAAATTTGCCTACCCTTTGATCCCCCATCCTGCGCTTAGGGATTCATCCTATGACTTGCACAAGTATGAGATGCCACTCACACAAGGCACAAGGTGAGCAACTGCAGTGACAGCAACAACTCATAGCGAAAGATGGGCATGACCTACAGTCATTAAGTGGGAACTGGTGAAATTGTCCATGGCACATCCACACAATGACGTGGTGGGAGTGGACAGAAAATAATGAAGTTGTGCTTAAATGGAAACAGCTCTGGCACATATTAAGTAGCAAAACTAAGATGTGGGGACTAGTAACTGTGTACAAAAAGAGAAAACAGGAATAAATGTTTGTGTTACCAGTATTTACAAAAGAGACGCTAGAAGGATCCATGAGAAACTAAGAGATGTGTTTATTTATTTGTCTAGACAGTGGCTCTCAAACTCCAGCATGAAAAGTATCACACGAGGGCTTGCTAAAACACAGATAGCTGGCTCCCACCCTGCAGCTTCTGAGTCAGGAGGTCTGGAGTGGAGCCCCCAAATTTGCATTTCTAGCAAGTTCCAGGGGTGCCGATGCTGACAGTCTGGGGACCACACTTGGGCTGAAAATGGGATACATAGAGTTAGAGACTGGAGCAGGTCTTCTCAGGGTATATCTTTAAAAAATCATTTTGATGTTTTAAAAAGCTTACAAATGAGGCCGGGATCGGTGGCTCAGTCTGTCTGTCATCCTGGCACTTTGGGAGGCTGAGGCAAGTAGATTGCCTGAGCTCACGGGTTTGAGACCAGTCCGGGCAACTTGGTGAGACCTCGTCTCTACAAGGAAAAAAAAAAAATTAGCCGGGCATGGTAGCGTGTCCCTGTAGTTTCAGCTACTTGGCAGGCTGAGGCGGAAGGATTGCTAGAGCCCAGCAGGTTGACACTAGGGTGGCTGTGAGCGTGCCACTGCACTCCAGCCTAGGCGACAGAGTAAGACTCCAACTCAAAAAAAGAAAAAAAAAAGCTAGCAAATGTATTACCTACTCAAAAATAAATCTTCATTCAAAACTAACATTATTTTAGAAGACACACAATGTTCAATGCAATAACCTAGGTCTCAATCACTCTCAACCCCTTGGTCATTTCATTTTTCTTTGTAACACTTATTATACCTAAAATTGACTATCTTGTTTACTTTCTCCCCCAACTAGAATGGAGTAAGGACATTGTCTTTCTAGTCTCCTCTACATTTCCAACATTAGTACTGTGCTTGGCACATAATAGGTACTTAAGAAATAACTGTTGAATGAATAAAGTGAACGAATGAATTCTCCTGGTATTCACTAGATCAGTGATTCTCAGTAAATCACCCAGAGAGCTTTTAAAACATACCCATGCCCCCACCAAATCCCCAGGTTCTGATTGAATTGTTTGGGGTGGGACCCAGCATTGGGCAGAGGATGACGGGAGCCCTGGTCTAAACCACAGCTATGTAGAGACTTATGGTTTGGATTATGCACATAAAGCAGATTAGTGTCTGAACCTTCCCGCATTTTTCTACATTGCTCTCGGGACTGGTTTTGAGACCCATTCCCTCTCCTTTCTCTTTAAGTTGCCCACAGATCTGGAAGTCTTATCGAAAAAAACACCCTAATGCCCAAGCTGCTCTTTTTGGCAAAGACCAATCAGGCGTTGAATAACGACCACAGAATTCTGCAGTGGTGCTAGCTTTCGTGGTCTTCATGTAGGTTTTCCCCACGGCAGAGCTGGACAGGGCAACGAGTCAATGCTGGACCCACTCACTGCCTTTCAGCTCTGCAGTGAAGTTGTGAGGCCTGTGGGGTCAGGTGACACTCTGAGGAAATCTTGCCACATCATCAGAGCGAAACAAGATTGGGTTTGGAAGTCACAGAGACATAGCAGCCAACTCCCTCAGCCGTCTGCCAGTTCTACGACATTCCATCTCGGGGCTTCAGTTTCCACATCTGTGAAATGGGGATGTGAGTGCCTACCTCTTAGAACTGCTGGGAGAACCGAGTATATAATGTGCATGACACATAGGGTCCAATATATGTTCATTATTTCTTGGCTTTTCAATTTTGTTATTGCATCAGTTGTTTTCCTAGTTCTCCCCCTTGGTTTATTAAGTAATCGTTGTAAAAGTTTATAACAGGTCACGAATTGGCAACCGGCACCCTTGTTTTGATTGGCACTCAAAGTGATTTACAAAAACTTGACTTCGTTGCCAAAACTTAAAAACTAGGGATCTTACATAAAAATCTGGATTTGTGGCCTCATTGGAAACATCTGCATGACCGCAGTTGCTGGAGTAGAGGGAGAGACAGCTGCTCATTCCCGCTCATGGTCCCCAGGACTCTCGGATACCTTCCACCTCCTGACCACTTGTTTCCCTGCTTTCCCTGCTTCAAGTCCCTTGTCTAAACCCCACTTATAAAGTGTTTCACCTGCTTCATCTCATTTGCGCCTACCTATGAGGTGTGAACAGTGTCCCCTTGTCTATTGCAGCATTATTTACAACAGCAAAAACATGAAACCAACTGTGTTGTCCATCGAAAGAGGATTGGATTAAAAAATGTGGTACAAATACACAATGGAATATCACACAACCATAAAGAAGGACAAAATTATGAACTTTGCAGCAACTTGGCTGGACTTAAGGGTATAATACTGAGTGATCTATCACAGAAACAAAGAACCGGGTATCACATGTTTTCACTCATAAGTGGACCTTGAACAACGATCGTAATACTATAAAAAAGGGGTTGGCAATAGTGAGAAACTGCCGGCGGTGGGGCATACCTCATCCACAAGGGTACCTGCATAGTGAACATTTGTATACCTAACCCTGAATTGTATCCCACATCTTTTTTTTTTTTTTGAGTTGGAGTCTCACTCCGTCGCCCAGACTGGAATGCAGTGGCTGCTCCCAGTCACTACAGCCTCAACCTGCTGGGCTCCGGCAATCCTTCTGCCTCAGCCTTCCAAGTAACTGGAATCACAGGCACGCGCTACCACGCCCGGGTAATTTTTTGATCTATTGTAGAGATGAGGTCTCGCCAAGTTGCCCAGGCGGGTCTCAAACCCGCGGGCTAAGGCAATCCACTCACCTCAGCCTCCCAAAGGCGCGGGATTACAGGCTGAGCCACCGAGCCCGGCTTGTATCCCACATCTTTAAAATAAAAAATTAATTTAAAAAAAACACACAAAAAAAACCAGTGTCCTTTATGGCGGAAGAAACTAAGTTGAGGCCAGGCTAAGTGGCCCAGCCTCCAATCCCAGCACTTTGGGAGGCTGAGGTGAGGAGATTGATTACCTGAGCCCGTGGGTTCGAGACCAGCCCAGGCAACTTGGCAAGCCTCATCTCTACAATAAATAAAAAAACTCACCGGGCATGGTGGCACATGCCTATAGTTCCAGCTACTTGGAAGGCTGCGGTGGATCACCTGAGCCCAGCAGCAGGTCAAGGCTGTGGTGGCCGTGAGCATGCCACTGCACTCCAGACTGGGCAACAGAGTGAGACTCTGACTCAAAAAAAAAAAAAAGTTGAGGCACAGAAAGTTCAAGTACTTTCTAAGGTCAAACAGCAAGAAACCCCAAAATAAACTCAGGACTTCTGAGTCCTACTCCACTTTCTTCTTCCCTTTCTTTATTTTGTTTTGAGTCGGGGTCTTACTCTATCACCCACACTGGAGTACAGTGGCACAATCACAGCTCATTGCAGCCTCCACTTCTTGGGATCAGGTGATCCTTCTGCCTCAGTCTCCTGAGTAGCTGGGACTGACTATAGGCGTGGACCACCACACCTGGATAGTTTTTTTATTTTTGTAAAGACAAAAAAATCTCACTATATTGCCCAGGTTGGTCTTGAACTCCTGGTCTCAAGCAATCCTCCTATCACTGCCTCTCAAAGTGTTGGGATTATGGGCTTGAGTCACGGTGCCCATGACTTAAGCCCTCTTTTTTGTTAATAGGCAAGTCTATGGGTCTCAGCTTCTGGTAAGAGTTTGTAAGTTTTTCTTTTGGTGGGAGGGGCAGGATCATGTTTTCTAATATTTGTTCTCTGCTGCATCCTCAGCACCTAGAGCAATGTCTGACATGTAGAATGAGCACAAGAAATAGTGAAAATATAGCAACAGAGGCAATACTGTCCGTTTTCAGTACCCCCAGCATCTTCAAATAAGTCGATTGGTTAATTAATTAGCATAAAGATGAGGTCCTACTATGTGAACACATTTGAGCAACTCAAATCCAGGTGAGAAACACTGGCAAATACAATTCAAATGCAGGATATGCGTGGATATGAGTCACTGGCCAAGAAAGTTACTTTCCCCTTAGGAATAATCAGTGATCCACTTGTGATATTTGCAAGACAGTTCAGAATGATTATTAGCTCATTATTAGGTTTACATTATCAAAGGTGAAAATGGACCCATGAGACAGAAGACTTGGAGTCTCTGGAAAAGTTTTATGATGAAAACTAAGACAAAGTGCCAGTGGAGAGAATTCCCTGCCAAAACATTCCCATTTTGCTAAGACAGGCTTACTGAGATCTGGAAAAGATGTTGACGTTTAACATATTTGATAAGCTAATTTTTTTTAATCACATTTCCCTCTCTGCGGATTCCAGAGATTCCAGACAAGATATGTAGTCTTCCAGAGGCAGGTGGGAATAATATAGCCTACAAAATTTAAATTGGCAATAGACAGCTTTAAAAAGTTAAATAACTGGCTGTATCTAAGGCCAGAATCATTATAAAAATACTGTTATATTTGTCTTAGATTCTTCATTAATCCTACTATTAATACCAAGTATTAATAGTAATGAACTTAGTGCCACTATTAGCTAGTCCATTGTTTTATTAAAATATTATTTATATAGCAGAAAAGTAAATAATACAGAATATTTAATTTCAAATAAACACCTTTTCCACATTTTATGTTAAGGTAAAAAAAAAAAATACATATATATTTTTTGGCTCAGTGTGGCTGTATCCTGGGCTGGCTCTCTGAAAACCTGCTTACCTCATATGGTCTTTTTTCCTTCCTTCCTCTCTCTCTTCCACTTCCTTTTTCTTCCTGCCCTTCTCTCTCCTTATTCCCTTTCCATCTTCCTTCTTTCCTTCCTTCCTTTATCCATTATTTCATTTTCTCCCACAGTGACTCTACAGAGTAGTCTAACCAGGGATGATCATTGCAATTTATTTTTTTTATTTACTTTGAGTTGGGGGTCTCTGTCCCACAGGCTGCAGTGTAGTGGCATGAACATGACGATCACAGCTCATGGCAGCCTCAACCTCCTAGGCTTAGGCAATCCTTCTGCCTCAGCCTCCTGAGTAGCTGGGACTATAGGCTCACACCACCATATCTGACTAATTTTTAAACTTTTTTTATAGAGACAAGGTTTCACTATGTTGCCCAGTTTGGTCTCGAATTTCTGGGCTCAAGCAATCCTCTTGCCTCAGCCTCTCAAAGTGCCGGGATTCCAGTCATGAGATGCTGTGCCCAGCCATTGCAATTTAGTGAGGAGATTGAGTCACAGAGAGGTAAGGATTCATCCTATCCTACTGCCACCCCATAAGTCATCTGCGTGCCCCCTGTCACACCACAACTTAATTCCCTGAAAGAGCATAGTCTCCACCAGCACCTTTCTGCACTTGCCATTACATGATTAAATAAAGAAACAAGCCCCCAAAGCAAAAACAAAACAAGTCCCCTAAATTTATGATTCACCTCCCTTTTATTTGAGGAAGACAAATCATTGGCCGTCATTTTCAAAGTGGAACTGGAAATTGAGCTGCCAGCACTGGGGGACCTCCATCAGGAAGCTAGCGACATCCCAGGAACAAGATGGGTTCTTCTGAGCTCAACCAACCCGGGCTCCCACCTGGGATGGGCACTGGATTGGGCACCGGGGTTGCCAAGCTATGAGCTGGGGCTCTGCCTCCTGGCTCTCACAGTGTCTATGATATGTGCTCATGGAGGGAATGCAGGACACTGTGGGAGGCCAGAGGAGGGACTCCAAACGCAGTCAGGTGGGTCAGGGGTGGCTTCCTGGGGGAGATGTCAGCTGAGCTGAGTCTTGATGATAAACAGGTGCCGTCCAGGTGAAGAAGGGAGAGACAAAGTATTCCACGAGCAAAAGGATAGAAAAAGGGCAAGGCAGTGATGAGATGCTTGAGGGATCTGGATGCTCTCTTCCCGGCTTCTCCATGGACAGGTTGTCTGAGTGTCCACATACGTAAATCGTGGAAGAACAGGACTGGGCCCTACACCTAGGTGACTGGGATCCCACCAGGGATAATCGGTGTCTGCCCAGTAACAAACATGGTGGTCTGACACATGCCACCCTTCCCGCCACCACTGCCCACCAGGGCCAGGCCAGTCTGTCTGTTGCCTGGGGTCCTTTCTGTTTCAACTAAGAAGGAAAATGGTGCAAGTAACTCATGTTCATTGTCTAGAAGTAAGAAAAACATAAAATACTCCATAATCCAACATCAAGAAGTAACTTTTTAGTTCATACTCCCAAACATTTTCCTATGTCTAAATATTTTTTTGCAAAAGCATACCTATTACCTTTTTTCTGGTGGTAAAATATACATAACACACAATTTACCATTTTAACCATATTTAAGTGTGTAGTTGTGCAGCATTAAGTGCATTCACACATTGTTATCCAACTATCACCACGTCCATCTCCAGAATTGCTTATGTCTTCCCCAACTGAAACTGAACCCACTAAACAATAACCCCCCATTTCCCCATCCCCAGGCCCCGGCAACTATCATTCTACTTTGTGTCTATAACTGTGACTATTCTAACTACCTCATATAAGTAGAGTTATACAGTATTTGACTTTTTATGGCTGGCATATTTCACTTAGCATAATGTTCTCAAGGTTCATCCACATTGTAGCATGTATCAGAAGGTCTTTCGTTTTTAAGGCTGAACAATATTCCTTTGTATGGCTATGCTACGTTTTAGTTACCCATTCATCCGTCAGTGGACAGTTGGATTTCTTCCACGTTTTAGCTATTGTATTATATTGCTTTTTAACTTAATATATTATGAACAACTAAGTTTCCCCAAGGCCTTTTTTAGGGTCTGATGTATAGTGCATTATAGGGCTGTCCCACAATTTAGTTGACTACTCCCCGAGGGTTGGAAATTCGGTTTGTTTCTGGTTTTGTGCTCCCATATATGATGCTGGAGTAAATACCCTGTGAATAATATCTTTGCATGCCTGACTGATCATGACCTTCAGACAAAAGAGTATGCACAGTGTTTGGTACTCGCTGCTAGGCCCTTGTTACAACCAGCCCAACCCATTCCCAGGAGGCCTAAGCCAGAGCAGGTTGCTGCAGAGACACCCACCCCTCAAGACCAGAGTGGTTTGGGTGTCCCTGGGCCTCCCAGATGTGAGTACTACAGGGCTTCTGTAATAGAAGCCGACCAGGTCTCACTTCTGGTCACCTGTCTTGGAGTCCTCGGGTGATGCTCTCCCCAAGAGGCGACCCTGAGTCTCTGTACAATGTGGTCAAGGAGTTTTCACCAGAGAAAATGTGGTTAAACAGAAATATGCTCAAACTAACTCAAATCAACTGAAACAAAAGGGGGGACTTATGGGAAGGGAAGATCCCTCAGACAAGGCCACCTGGGTTTCACAAGGGTTTAGAACTGGGAACAGTAAATTCAGGTGCTCAGATTACTTCTCCAATGCGCTGGGCCTTTTCCTTCTCTCTTTGTCTCTTCTTCACCCACTCTCTCTCTTTCTCTACAGACTACATTAATGTCCTCCAACGTGCCATGGTGAACCAAGGGCCTCAGACCCAGCAGCAGCTGACCTCTCAGCTTCAGCACCATCACTGAGGTCTCTGGGCCCTGATTCCAAATTCCTGGGAGAGGGTGGCCCTACCTAGATGAGGTGCCCACCTGGGGCGAGAGAGAAGTCACAACTGGAGGACTGGACAGGAAGCGCCAGAAAGATCTACTTCCCCAAGGATCTCACACCTGCCCAGCAGCTCTTTCCTGCACTTCCAGATCTCAGGCCTCAACGGGATTGTTCAGTGCCTTGCAAATGTGTGAATTAGTACAAGCATTCTGCAGGAAGCTGATGGAGCACTCCAAGGTTAACTAAAGAGAGAGTCATGAGGGTATTTATGAAGGTATTGTAGCAGGCCACCGCATGCTCAAAGCCCCGGAAGATAATTCCTAAGCTAAATCCTTCAGAATAGAGAATTGCTGCCTTGGGCATTTGGGGAAAAGCACGTGTTGTTTTTGGATATTCCTTGTAAAGGATTCAGGTCATTCAGGCTTGAAAGAGCAGCCTGGACCAGGAAGGAGTTACTCAAAATGTCTCCATCATGCAGATGAAAACCTTAAAACAAAATGCAACCCTGAATTGCGCACATAGTCACTGTAAAGCTTAAAATGATTATGAGTGAGGAGTAAAAATCATGGGAGATAAGTCGAGAAATAAATTGTACTGCCTTGAGTGGATTCAGTGACCATACCAACCCTCTCCCTGCAACCTGGGTGTAGAATTAAACTCTCTTCTCCCCCAGTCTCTGCCTCTCATCTCTCTACTGCGAGAGAAAGCAACCGGACCTATTGGCTGGGAACCTTGTGGACTAAGTTAAGAGAGCCAGCCAGGGACGGTGAAGCACTCTGGGACCAGCAACAGGGTGAGTCGTTCCCACTCATGGCTTGAACCAGATAGGACAGACGTAGCAGCCATGAGTCAGAGGCGGAGGATGGCAGCCACTGTCCAAGCCGCAGGCAAGCACTCAAGCGCTACATTCCCACTGCTCTGTCCTCCCACCAACCCAAACTGGAGGCCAAGCCACTAGGGCGATGTGGTTTGCAGGTGGGTCTCCCAGGACAAGGGAGAGAAAGATACAGAGTGGATGCAGAGGTGAGACGGCACAAGAGAAAAGCCCAGGTAGCGTGATGGGTATTTGGGACATGACAGGTATCTAGCCCTGACCTCACTCCTAAAAATGTGGTTCAAGGCTAGGATGCAAGCTAACAGGTCCCGTGCACTGACTTGGGAGGCAGCGTGGCTCAGTGACAAAGCACGGGTTTTGGAGTCAGACACACCTAACTGCAACCCAGGCTGCACTGCTTCCTAGCTTCATGCCTTGGGCATGCCGATTTACTGCTCAGAACCCCAGTTTCTTCATCTGTAACACTCCCCCACCTCCAACCTCTTTTTTACTTTCAAGGACTTATTAAGAGGCCTAAGTAAAACCATATAAAGTGAAGTTTCTAAGCCTGAGATGTCATGGGTGCACGCTAAGTAGGGGGTTTCATTGCTCTTGGGTTTCATTGCAACATTATCTTGAACACAAAAAGTTTGGAACCAACCTAGGACATCTAACAATAGAGGCGTGATTAAGTAATGAACGCTTGCAGTTCCACCCTGTGAAATACGACCTTGAACATAATGGGGAAGTCTGTGTAGCTACATGGGACAATGTCTCCATTATAAAGTTGAATGAAAATGAAGAATTGCAAATACCAGCTTTACAATATTCATAAACACAATGAATAGACTGGGTGTGGTGGCTCATGCCTGCGATCCCGGCACTGCGGGAGGCAGAGACAGGAGGATCGCTTGAGCCCAGGAGTTCCAGACCAGCCTAGGCAACATAGCAAGACCTCATCTCTATAGAAAAAATTTAAAATTAGCTGTGCGTGGTGGCACACATCAGTAGTCCTAGCTACTTGGGAGGCCAAGGCAGGAGGATTAATTGAGCCCAGGAGGTCGGGGCTGCAGTGAGCCATGATCATGCCACCGCACTCCAGCCTGGGTGACAGAGCAAGATACCCTGACTATAAATAAATAAATAAATAAATAAACAAATAAATAAATAAATAAGCCGGGCTCGATGGCTCAGCCTGTAATCCTGCGCCTTTGGGAGGCTGAGGTGAGTGGATTGCCTGAGCCCGTGGGTTCGAGACCCGCCTGGGCAGCGAGACCTCATCTCTACAATAAATCAAAAAATCAGCCGGGCGTGGTAGCGCATGCCTGTAATTCCGGCTACTTGAAAGGCTGAGGCGGAAGGATCGCCGGAGCCCAACAGGTCGAGGCTGCGGTGGCCGGGAGCGGCCACTGCACTCCAGTCTGGAGGACAGAGTCAGACTCCGACTCAAAAAAATAAAATAAATAAATAAATAAATACGGAAGAAACTATGGAAAAATAGAAATAATCAATATAACCTATAAGGACCATGGGTACTTTTCTGTTTCTTTTGATAATTTTAAGTGACTTTAATGGTGTTTATGTAAACATCACATTCTAAATCACACCATGAATTAACCTGAATAAAAGTAATTTCTTCCTTGGGGTGACTGTATCATCTTCCCATGGTTGCTATAGTAAATTACCACAAACTTGGTGACTTGAAACAGCGTAAGTTTTTTCTCTCACAGTTCGGAGGCCAGAAGTTTGAAATCAACGTGTCAGCAGAGTCGTGCCTCTTCCAGAGGCTCTGGGGAGAATTCGTTACATGGTTCTCACCCAGCATCTGGTGGCTGCCAGCAATCCTCGTTGAGTGACTGGAGTGAACTGAAGGGAGCTGAGGTTGTCCTATCATAGAAGCCTGAGGTTCTAGACTTCTCTCCCAGCCTCAGCAGGAAGACCACAGACTTAGTAAATACCTGTTATTGGCCCATCATTGTGCTGAACTCCTCTATTTACTTTTTTTTAAATTGGGGTTTCACTCTGTTGCCCAGGCTGGAGTGCAGTGGCAGGATCACAGCTCACCGCAGCCTCCACTTCCCAGGCTCAGGAGACCCTTCTGTCTCAGCTGCCAGAGAAGCTGGGACTACCAGTGCGTGCCACCATGCCCAGCTAATTTCTTGTAGAGAGGAGGTCTTGCTATGTTGCCCAGGCTAGTCTCAAACTCTTGAGCTCAAGCAGTCCTCCTGCCTCGGCCTCCCAAAGTGCTGACTGGTGAGTGTCCAACCCCTCTTTACTTCTTAATCCAGTTTTGCCTCAAGCTTATGTCCTACTTGGTAAAAGCCTCAAATAATATGCAAATAAAAATCAGGGATACATGAGTACCAAACAATGGGCAGACCATACAGGACAATCAAACTCTGACCCACAACCTCTGTAGCAACCAACCTGGGAAGCCAGACCATCACTTCTAATCGGCCCAGAAGTTGGTTAATGACTGTCAGCTTTCCTCCTGCTTCCAGCTCAGGACCAGCCAGGAAAAGACCACGACGCTCCCAAACCAATCTCACAAGATGCCCTGCTTCTAATCGGCCTACCTCCTGCTTCCCCACACCAGACTTCCAATCAGAGGACTCCTAAAGCCTCCCCTTTCCCGCTCCTTTTGCTGCCTTTGAGTCTCTGCCAAAGACAAGTGCGGGTGGCCAACTTCCTGCTCTAACGGATTCTGGATCAGTAGCCTGTTTGTTCTCGTGTGGGTGGTCTTTGCAGATACCCAAAGTGCAGTCGCTCCATTCTGCTCTCATGGAGTGCACTTGGGCTTTGACCGCTGGGTTATGACCACGGCCTGTGAGGTTGAGCCCCTGCAACCCGCACAGTCCCTGGTATATTGTAGATGCTAAATAAACTACCATCAGGCGAATGACTGCCCCGGTTATGGTAAAGTGTGTTGCTGCAGCACCAAGCACTTAGAGTGAATCAAAAGAGTAAAATTCAGAAGAACTCAATTCCAGTGAACTCCTGGTTGTTCTGAATTCTTTGGAAAATGGAGTTTTCTGGTTAACTGACCTTTCTAGCTCACTGCTTCAGCAGAGCTGAATGCCCTCGTCTAGACCCCTCACTGACAGACCATACTGTTTCTTAAAGATGCAGGTGGAATATCATCCTTTCACTAATATTGTGGGCTAGCCACAAAAAACACAGAGATTGAATGATGCTGGCTGTCAGGCTACACGCAGCCTTGGAGCTACTGTCGAACTAAACGCTCCACAGGAACCTGTTTTCTTATTATTTATTGCTCATAACATTGAGAACAAACAGCACTCATCCTCCCCCTGTGGTTTTCTTTGATTCTCTTGGATGTTTGGATTGCGGATAAACGCACCGTTTGCTGGTTACTGGGGAGAAATGTCTGAAGCCCCAGAGATGCAGAAGGCTGCGGGCCGGCGGGAAGGTGTCCTAGGCTCTGAGGGGCTGTCACGCCTGTGAGACACTGGAACTGCAGGCTCCTCCGATCCTGTCACCCATACAAGGTGGCTGGCACCATTTCTAAAGCGTGGAGAAGGTGGTTTTCTTGGAAAACGCAAAAGGCTTTTCTGACTCTGCTTTTTAAACATTACTATTCAAAACACCTTTTTCAAGCTCTGTTCCGCTCTTTCCATGGCCGTATCTGGACAAGCTGAACAAATGAGATGTGCTTAACACTTCGATGTGAGGCCTTCAGTGGATCCCTGGATGGTCTATGTTTTGGATAAAATGCTGAATTCGCACATCAGCAAGAACTCTGCCGTGAGAACTTATTCCACCACCGAGGCCAAAGCCTGTGCTTGCCTCCCTCTGGCTGTTTCCCCCTTCCTCCCTCGTCCCCATGCTCCCTCCACAGTGGGATTCCGTCCTTTCCCAGCACCCCCGGGCTCTTTCTTGTCTGAGTGTGTGCACGCTATTTCCGTTGCCTGAAATGCCCTCTAGGCCCAGCTAGTGCACGAAATAATCCTTTAAGACTAAATGCAAATGTCCCCTCTTTTGTGACATCCTCACTGACATCCCTGAGTATGACATCACTCTCTGCGCACGCACACTGCCTCCCATCTCTCCATTCCAGCATTCCCTGGGTACCCGCTCACTCACTCTCCATCCCCAGGAAGACTGCCAGTTCCTCAAGGGCAGGAAACACGTCTCCTTCACTGAGCACCTTAGACTAAAGAACACTGAGTTATTTGAGTTCTTTTTTTTATGAGTCAAAGTGTCACTCTGTCACTCAGACTGGAGTCCAGTGGCACAATTATGGCTCACCACAGCCTCAAACCCCTGGGTTCAAGCAATCCTCCCTCCTCAGCCTCCCAAGTAACTGACACTACAGGTGCATGTCACCACACCTGGCTAATTTTTTTATTTTTTGTAGAGATGGGATCTTGCTGTGTTGTCCAGGCTGGTCTTGAGTTCCTAGGCACAAGCAATCCTCCTGGCTCCATCTCCCAAACTGCTGGGGTTATAGACATGAACCACCTCTCCTGGCTCCCAGTGGACTCCTTATTCTGCAGTTAAATATCCTCCCTCTACTCAGTAGTGTCTACACTGCCTTCACTGCTCTGTCCATAGATGACTCATTGCTCCCTTCCCAGTGCTCCCTGACATTTTATATTTAAAATGTCTTTCCTCATTTATGACATCAAGTAATAGTACCAGATACCGCCCTTGAGTGTCTGACCTGTGCTGAGCTCATGCTTGCCCCCACGGCCCCCTGTGGGCAGGCACTAGCGTGTCACCACGGCCTCAGAGTGCAGAAGTGTCTTGTTCAGGAACTCGTGGTGCATGAGATTAATCATCGCATTCATCTCAGTGTGCTGAGCCCCCCTGTCTGGCACACAATAGAGAACAAACATTTGTCTGGTGGACGGGTGTCTGTGAAAATGCTGGGCTTTGCCAGCAGAGTGGAATGGAATGGAATACCATAAACTAGAGGGACTTGCCAGGGAAGGCTTCAAAGGCAGTGGGCGTTTGTTTCTCTTCTGCCATTGCTGATGAGTCTCACTGTCCGGGGAGAGAGCCAGGAGCGGGGACCCAGGTAGCCGTATCCCTGGTCTGGGCTACAGCACCTTGCTGCCACCCGCTGACAGCATCATGGAACTCTGCAGGCCTGGGATGGCCTGTGCAAGGGCTCTCCCTGGTGCCATGTCCCTCTGCCTACTGTGTGCCAGCTGGGGTCTCGCCCTCTGGCCCTGCTGGATGCCAAACATCTGCAGACAGGGTCTGCAAACAACGGGCTCCAAGTTCTGAGCCTTCGTGATCTCATCCTGTGGGAAACAGACCTGTTTTCTTGGGCTACCAGCTCTGGGGTGGTGGGAATTACATTAGACTTGGGCTCAGAGGCCTGTGTTTGATTCTCAGCCCTGCCATTGATGCCGATGCTGAACCTGCTTCTTTTGCTATAAAATGGAAATGATGATTATTCCTACCTCATAGGGCTGTTATGAGGAGAAATCAATAGACATGGGGCATGCTTTTAACTGTGTTCCGCTCTAAAACATGTGAGAGGTTGTCAGCAACTCAGAGAAGCAAGAGTCCCTCAAGTACAGCCATGCCAAGATGTCTAGACAACCCACTGAGTTTATCTCAGTTCATTATTGAGACGTGAGAGCTACATAGCCCAGAAATTAAGTGTTGTGCTGATTGGACCAGATTTAGTTATTCATAGAGACAGGCTAGCACCTTGGGACTAGCCCAGGATCTGGAGGCAGAAATGCTGGAAAGGAATCCCAGGTTTCTGGCTTATGTAACCCAAGCGTCATTTTTCAGCTCCAAAATTAGGACTATAATCTCCCTTTGTTTATGCCCTGGGACCCAGCAATCCTGCACTCCGATCACATCCCAGTGAAGCTCTCTTACAGACATGGAAGGCGATGTGTGAGACACAGTCATCACGGTGGTGTCTGTGGTAGCTGACAGTGGAGGTACCGAAGGTCTTCACCACCAGCAGAAGGGACACAGAAACCATGGCGGATGCAACTGTGGAATTCTGGACAGCAGGCAGAAGCGATGGACTAGATAACACGCATAGCAACGGGGATCACTCTTCAAAACAGTGTTGGGTACAAACGTAAGAGGAAGGACGCAATGTAATCAAAAACACAAGCATGCACAAAAGAACATAGTTTACAAGGATATGTGCATATTTACAGCCCTGGACCCGACACATTAGAATGGATGCCAGTGAGAGGAGATGGAGACGAGTGGGGATTTGTGGCAAGGGGTGTGTAGGAAAAACTAACCCATAGATAGGGGAAAATGAACTGCTTTTCCTTCTACAGTCTTCACAAACACTTCTGTGACGAGATATGTGGGATTTTTTTCCCACACCAACCAACTTTCCAACACCAGCTGGGTGCCCTATCATTCCATTCAGACACTAACTGGAGTTAGCACAGACCCCACGGGTTAGGAGCTCAGTGCCACCAGACGGCCTCAGACGCCAACTGAGAGCAGAACGTCTCAGATTACCCACAACTTCTGTCTGACTTGGCTACTCATCAGAGATTCCCACAACTCCCTCTGTGGGTTCAGTCATTTGCTAAAGAGGCTCCGAGAACCCAGGAAAACAGTTTACTTACGATTGTTGATTTATTACAAAGAATATTTTCAAGGATACGCATGAACAGTCAGATGAAGAGATGCAGAGGGCAAGATCTGTGGGGTCTCGCGCTCAGGAGTTTCCGTCTCCGTGGTGTTGGGGTTCATCACCTTCCTGCCACGTGGCTGGCACGTGTTCACCAACCCAGGAGCTCTCTGAGCCCTGCAGTTCAGAGATTTTCATGGAGACCGCCTCACGCAGGCATGATGGATTATTAGCTAAATCTCCAAGCCCTCTTCCCTTCCTGGAGAATGGGGATTAGGGCTGAAGGTTCTAGGCGTCTAATCATGGCTTGAACTTTCTGGTGACCAGCTCCCATCTGGAAACTTATCAAGAGTCACCTCATTAGAACAAAAACCACTCCCATCACCCAGAAAATTCCAAGGGATTAGGAGTTCTGTGCCAGAAACCAGGGTCAAAGATGAACTATCGGGACCAAAGAAGGACCTAACAGACCGATTGCAAATTACAAGGGTTTTAGGAGCTCTGTGCCAAGGACCATGGATGAAGACCAACAACCATATTTCTTATTATAAATCACAATACGGGGGGTTGGAATACAACAAGAAAAGAGCATTCCATCGATCAACAATAACAGTCGGTTATTAACGGAGAAGTATCATTATCAACTCTCTTTACACACACATATCTTTTTGTTGTTTTGTTTTAGAAAGCAGGATTTGTTTATTGAGAGGACAGAAAAGCACTGGGGTTGCCCCCACACACGTATCTTATTGGTTCTGTTTCTCTGGTTATACATTCCTGCTGTCCCTCTTCAGGGCCTATCCAGCCACTTCAGCGATCCCAGGCCAGAGTCTCCCCCCAGCCAGAAGCAACCCCCACCACCAGCCATCAGAATCGGCTACCCCAAACCCTTCCTGTCAAATGCCACTTCACAGAGAGGGAGAAGTGTCCTCCCAATCCCCTTCTATCCTTTAGTGTCCTTTTACTCATCCCTAAAATACCTTGTTCCCCAAAGCCAGCAAGAGCACCTTGTGAGGAGAAGGAGCAGGGGGGTCCCCCATGGGGCCTGGGTCTCTGAGATTTGGTGGTAGGGGTGGAGTGAGAGACCTCCAGGTCTGGCTCATAGGGTGCCATGTCTTGGGCAGCAGGTCCCTGTGAAGACTTCCGGGATGTGAGGAGGAAGTCAGAACAGCCCAGGGAAGGAGAGTGGACATGGCCAAGGGGAGGGACAGTCCCCAAAGGCTCTGCCAGCGTCTAGCCAGCCTTGATTCACAGGGTTATAATAGTCTTTCCTACCAAAACCCCGAAAGTTTTCCCACAGACTTAAAAACAACATTGGCAAAGAACTGAATAACATATTGATTTTCAGAGACAAGCACAGTCAGCTCTCCAGCTATGTGTCGGATAGGAGGAAAGACGAAGGGGAAAAGATTCTCTCAGTGAAGGAAACTCCCTCTCCTGTGGGCTTGGCTCAGCTCTGAGCTGGGAGGATGATGATGCGGAAGAGAAGAAGACTGGCTGACACTTACTAAGCACTTTCTCAGTCCCAGGCGCTGTGCTAAGCCCTTAATAGATTGTCTCCATTGAGCTCTCACACAGCAACCCTGTGAGCTGGGTCCTGTTACGGGCCCATTTTATAGATAAGGAAATAAGTCGCAGAGAGTTGCCGGCAGTCACACTACTGGGAAGTGGCGGAATCAGGATCTGGACCCAGATTGGCTTCCTCCATAGTCCACAGGCCTAATTACTAAACAAAGCAGCAGCTCAACCACAGGCTGCTCGTTAGGAATCTCCCAGCATTTGGCTGAGAAAGAGAAAACCAAGACAGGGCAGGAGTCAAAGGGCACGTCATTCAGGGCTCACTTTCCCTTGGGAATATTTCTCCCGCATTTCAGGGAAACAGCGGTCTACAGCCACCCTCTCTGTGTTCTCAGCACTGCCGCCAACGTCTTCGGGGGCTGCTGGCTCATGCAAAGCCCAGCGTGTCAGGGGGTCTCGGCGCATCCAGCCCCTCCTCCGTTCAGCAGCGCTCCTGGGCGCTCCCGGCAGGACCGCCGATCATGGGACGTGCGGACGACATCAAAGCCCCCCCGCCATCGCTCGCAGCCATTCCGCGGCCTTCAGACCGCGGGGACTGGAGGCGGCCGGGTTTCTTCCCCGGCTGGGGTGGCGGCACCGCGTGGCGAGAATGCGAACACATCCAAATGGACGCGGACGGCCGGCTTTTGGCTCAGCCCGTCATCCCGGCTCTTTGGGAGGTCGAGGCGAGTGGATTGCCTGGGCCCACGGGTTCGAGACCAGCCCGGGCGCCTTGGCGAGCCCTCGTCTCTTGCAATCAATCAAAAATGAGCCGGGCCTGTAGTTCTGGCTACTCGGAAGGCCGAGGTGGAAGGATCGCCGGACCGGGTGGCCGTGAGCATGCCACTGCACGCCAGCCTGGGTGGCGGAGTGAGACTCTGACTCAAAAAAAAAAAGAGAGAGCGCGCGAGAGATGAGGTGTCCTGGTCCCTAGGCTGAAACCGGTACACAGAAAGTCAGACTCCGTCCGCGTCTCCAATCACGCGATTCCCAGCTCCCGCAACTTAAGCGTGGGCCAGACGTGAGCCCTCCGTGCCGCGCGGTAAGTGCTCTGACTCGGGGGCGTGCCGGGGCAGCTGGGCATCGCGGGACCCCAGGGGAGGCAGCCGGGGCTCTGGGCTTTGGGGGGCTGTTCCTCAGGAATGCACGGGAGCGGGCGGCAGCGCAGAGGGAAGGAGGTGTTCCAGGCCTGCCGAGCCCAGCACAAAACGCCTCAGCGTCTCAAAAGGACATTCGCGCGGCTGACAGCTGGGTGTGACGGAGCCGAGGCCCTGAGAGGGGCTGGCAGTAGAGATGGGGCCGGAGAGGAGGGTCAGGACCAGGCGAGGAAGGCCACACGCGTCTGCGGAGGAGCCTTTCGCCCGCAGGCATGGTGGGCACTGGACAGGCGGGACTGTGTTTAGAAAGATTGCTAGTAGCCGTGTGGCTGTGGGCCCAGAAGAGAGAGGAAACCAGAAACAGGGGAACTAGTTAGAAGACTGTTGCAGAAGTAGCCCCTTCATTCATTCATTCATTCATTCATTCCACAAATATTTCCTGAATGTCCACTCTGTTCTAGGCATTCGAAATACACAAGACAGCAAAACAAAGACTGCTGCCCCAGGGAGCCTACACTGTATGGGGAAGACAGACCACCAACCCCTAAATGATAAAAGGCAAGGTCTGACAGGTTTGTGAACATCCTAGAAAAAGCGCTACATACCTCATTGCTGAATATCACTACAGTCACCTGCGAAGTATTCCCCTTGGGAAGCTTTGCACCAATGCCAGGGCCTGGTCCACCCATCGAAGCAATTCTGGAACTCTTTCTGGGATGGCCATCAGAGCTGTTGTATTACCCTTGATATCCAGAATGTCATCAAAATGTCTTCCTTTCTATATTTCCTTTATCTTCGGGCAAAGAAAAAAGTCACCAGGGGCTAGATGGGGTAAGTAGGGAGGGTGCTCCAATACCGTTGTTTGTTTACTGGGTAAAAATTCCCTCACAGACAGTGCTGTGTGAGCTGGTGCATTGTCGTGATGCAAGATCCTGTGAGGTATGCTCTGCCCTTAGCCTCTCCCTTCAGAGCCATTTTTGCACACACCTTTCTCATGCCAACATTTTTAGTTAAGATTTTCCTGTTTCTCTATCACTGTTTATTTGGTCTGCTGTGCTTCTCACAGTCAGTTGACGATTTTGACACACAATTGGACAAATCTTTACAATGTTTTCATCAGTTCTGCTCATTACTGGCTGTCTTGACTTCTCTTCATCAGTGACACTGTCTCTCCTCTCAGAAAAATGTTTAATTCATTTGTACACTGCTGTTTTCTTCATGCCACTATCCCCATAACCTTGGACTAATATGTTCCTGATTTCACTTCCACTCTTGCCAAGTTTAACTAGCAACACAATGTTTGTTCATGGCTCTAATTTAAGCTCCGACATTCTCGCCACAGCACACAAAAACATGCAACAATAATGAACACCGCTCAGCAAGACACCACCACACACCGACACAAACACAGCTGTGAGACACTGACACACCAAGGTTATGAACCCTTACCAAGTTATTTGTACAGTGCTGCCAACATAAGCGCACAGGGGCAAGTTCGCAAACTTAATTGTCAGGCCTCTGTATACGGTATTTCAGATGGTGCTAAGAACAGTGGGAACAGATAAAGCAGGGAAGGAAGATAGAGAATGTGAGCAGGGCTGCCATTTTAGATAAGGGGAACAGGGACGGCTTCAGTGAGAAGGTGAGGAAAAGGCCCAAAGGAAACGAGGGAGGACAGTGTTCCAAGTCCTGGGGGACAGGGATGGCCTTCCAGGCAGAGAGCAGCACAGCATAGCAGTCCTGGAGTAAGACATTGGAGGCACTGTAAGGTCTTATTTTTACTTGAATAAGATGAAGAGCCATCAAAGAGTGAAGAAGGGACCCACGCTAATGGTTCTTTGATCAGGATCACTCTGACTGCTGTGTGAGAACAGACTGCAGGGCTAAGAATGGAAGCAGGGAGACCAGCTCCTTTACTACCTGTCTTGAGTCCCTCAACCTCCCTCGGCTTCGGTTTCCTCTTTTGTAAATTGGGAAATAGTGATAGCTACCCCATAGAGAGTAAATGAAAGCACACAGAAAGTCCCTGGCACACAGTAAGCACGACATACATGTCAGTCATTTTATGAATGCAATATTGTAGACAAGATATAATTATGACCTGAACCAGGTTATACTGGTAGAAGCAAAATCAAAAGTGATCTGGTTCTGAACATACTTGGAAAGTAGAGCAAACAGAATCTTCTGATGGATTCTCTATGAGGTGGCGAGAAAGAGAAAAATTCCGGAAGAAAAATCCAGTCTGAATAACTGGAAAAATGGAGTTGCTCTTTACCAAGATGAGAAAGGCTGTGGGAAGAGAGAGTTTTCAGGAGAACATTAGGAGCTCGGTGTTAGACAGTAGAATTTGTAAGCCTAGTTTAGAGAAGAGCACACTGAGAGTTCAAGGAGATGAGAAAGAACCATCAAAGATGACCAAGATGGAGTAAACAGTGAGGTAGGCGGAAAACCAGATGAGCATGGCATCCTGCAGTTCAAAGGAAGAAGGTGCCATAAAGAGGGAGGTGTGATAACCAGCACCAAATTGTGATAGGTCAAGTAAGTTGAGGACATGAATTAATTATTGGGTTTAGCCACATAGAAAACAGGAGCCAGCCAAGCTCGGTGGCTCAGCCTGTAATCCTGCATCTTTGGGAGGTTGAGGTGTGTGGATTGCCTGAGCCCATGGGTTCGAGACCCGCCTGGGCAACTTGGCGAGACCTCATCTCTACAATAAATCAAAATGAGCCGGGTGTGGTAGCTTGCGCCTGTAGTTCCAGCTACTTGGAAGCCTGAGGCGGAAGGATCGCCAGAGTCCAAGCAGGTCAAGGCTGCGGTGGCCGGGAGCGGCACCTAACGTGGAGCCAGCCAACGTGGACTCCTCGAGTGCTGTGGGGAAGGTCACCATTGACTTGAACGTTGCTTTGAAAGTTGAGATTCCCAAAGCCAGAGCAAACTTTGATGGTTCATTGAAGACAACACTGAGTCCAGATTTAGGAAAGAGGCAGGACATTTCTCAAGAAGTACGTCCTGAGCCTGGACACAGTGATTCACACTTTTCAGATGGCTTCTTCTTGCTCTATGACCAGACAGTGACCCCCCTCCTAAGGAAGCCTGCAATACTTCAGTCTTCATACATGACCCACAAAGACCATTGCATTTTCATCTACACCAGGAAGTGCTCAGAGGTCCTTATTAGGGAACCTCTAAAGTACAGACCACAGTTCAGGACTGCTCCTCTCATTGTGTCCAGCTAAATAAAGAAGCCATGTGAGGTTGATGGAAATCCTGATAACCTGACATGAGGTGCATCACAGAGAGCCCTTGGTTTCATCCCATCTGGCAAGTCCTCACAAATATGGTGACAGATCGCCTTTAATTGAATCAGAGAATCTCGGAGACTCCTGACTGAAAATAATATGAGTGACAATACTGTGGTCCTTCAGAAAAGTATATGTGAATAATGTGAACTTGGCACTACCATCTTTCTCTGTCTCTGTAGGGTGTCTTTACACATATCTGCTTCAAGAACCCATCTGGGTAGATGTCGTTGGTCAAACTCTTAGTGTTCTGGGAACACCAGCTGTGACCCATGCCTCTTTCAAAGATTTGTTGTAAGGATTAAATGAAATAAAAGAAACAGCACATAGCAGAGGATGGGCAGTTAATAATTTTTAGTTGTGCTTCCTTTTACTATTTGAAATATGCTTTGTAAATTACATAGTGACAAATGCTAGTTGTTAGTATGTGGCAGGTCTGGGTCCAAAGGAACAGACCAAGTGTTCTCAAAATCCAATGTACCTAAGAAACACCTGGGAATCTTGCTGAAATGTAGATTCTGCTCCAGTATGTTCTTACATGCTCAATTTCTTTTTAAAGGTTTAGAGTTTATTAAATTAGGCAATTCTTTTTAAGGTCTGGCCTATACATTTTCTTATTTAAGCAGTTGGTCCAAGCAAGATCCAGTAGAACCTGAGAACAACCAGACTACTTCTGGGTACGAGTTCTTGTCATGTTTGAATATTTGGGTGTTGACATTTGTTGAATTTTGTCATTCTTAACCACTGGATCTCTTTTTTTGTTGAAATGTGAACTCTTCCGCTATCTAGTTAAAGTTCATTGTTTTTAAGAAGAACCTTTACTTTGAAGTGAGCCTGGCCACTGTGTTCTGTTTTTTCATCATTTAAAACAGAGCGGAACTCTGGAGATTATTTCAATACAAGGAGATCTTCTTCAGGATTTTTCTCTAAGTAGGGGAGCTTTCTTGTCTCTTACACAGCAAAATATGGTCTTTCTGGACTCTCAGCTCATGAATAACCTTAAAGTGTTGCAGGTCCCAGGACCATCCCCAAGAAAGGAAGCAAAGCACTTACCCTCAGCAGGCTCTGTGCTAGACACCTGGGTGCATAAATCAACACAAGGTCCCTGCCATAGAGCACTTCAAAGTTTATCGTGAGTGATAAACTGACAATTTAATAATCGATGGTTAGATAAATCATAAAGCAGTTGTGTTCTGTATACAGGAAAAGAATGTGAAAAGTGCTGTGAGGTTATAGTGGGAAGGATTCGTTCTTGTAGAGAGAAAGAAGGATGAGAATTGAGGAAGACTTCATAGAGGCTGCAGTTTCTGAAATGGGGTTTGAAGGATGAGTAAGAGTTGACTAGGCAGAGATCAATGGCAAGAACATTCCAGGCAGTGGAGACCACTAAATAAAGACACAAGGCATGGAGTAAGGACGAGGATGGGAATGAGGAGGAGTCCGGCGCTACTACGGATAGACTATTTCAGGTGACATAATGAGAGCTGGAAAAGCAGGTTGGAGCCAGAGTTTAGAAGGCCTTGGACACTGACCTGCAGGATAAGATTTGTTCCTATCGGCCAGGTATCCAAAGAAGGCTTTTGAGTCTTTTCTCGCTGTTAGATTGGATGGGCTTTTTCCCTTGGCCCTTTTTCTCTAGAATTGAGTCACTGCTCTTCTACTGGGGCCCATATTTCTTCCTGGTCCTCAATCCCCTTAGCTCTACACAGAGCCTGATAGTTGCCTCAGGTCTCCTGAAAACCATCAAGATTTGGAGCCAATTGACTGTTTTCAGAAAGATTTTATATTCTCCCTCTGGCCCTATACATTACAGGCAAATAGCACTTGAAAGGGTTGAGTCAAGATGGAGTCGCTTTGGCTAAGAAGCAGTCATTTTAAGTGAGTTTTTCCTTTTTCTTTACATGCTGGTTAGTTATTCTTTGCTGGTTAGTATTTGTGCTCCCCACAAACTCCATTCTCTAATCATTAGAGAAGGGCAAACCTGGTTCACCAGAGATGGCTATTGATACTTGTCTTGTACCTTTTAAGTATATTCTGTACTAATTACTTTTTATTCCAAATATTTGTTTCCCAGCAATGCAAAAACAAAGTTAATCTTTTTTTTTTTTTTTTTTTTGAGTTGGTGTCTCACTCCATCACCCAGACTGGAGTGCAGTGGCACGCTCCTGGCCACCACAGCCTCAACCTGCTGGGCTCCGGCGATCCTTCCGCCTCAGCCTGGAACTACAGACTAATTTTTGATTTATTGTAGAGATAAGGTCTCACCAAGTTGCCCGGGCGGGTCTCGAACCCGCAGGCTCAGGCAATCTACTTGCCTTGGCCTCCCAAAGTGCTGGGATGACAGGCTGAGCCCCCACCAACCCTGTGACTGCCAGCTGGCCCACCACCTGGAGTCATGAGACTAATTACCTTGACAACAGCAAAGGAAGCAAGACTGGTGTTATCAACACCCAAGAATGCAGTTGCTGAAGATTTTTACTAGCCCTGCTCCCTCATAGAAACTGCAAAAGCCCTTAAAGCATGTGCCACATTTGCCTGTGAGTGTTGGCCCCTTTCTGTCTGTGAAAAGTAAATAATAAATTTTGTTTCTTTCTTTTTTTGCAAATCTTTGCTTTATTCCCATGGCACCAGCTTACCTTGCCTCAGTTTATTCTTACATTTGGTGGCCCATACAGGGACCCCAAAACTTTGGGAGGTCCCCTCCACGACTCTTTCCTCACCATCCTTTTTCAACCTGTGCCTCCCCGTGGATTGTGCCTAGAACTTGGGGACAATTGGTGGCTCTGGCTGGGGCTACTCCCCAGTGAGTCTGAAGGTCCCAGGGGAAGGTTGCAATCTGCCGGCACCCAATAGGGTGGGATCCTAAGGTCTGCTCTCTATCTTCTCCCTCAGCCAAGGTCTCTGAGCTTCTCCATGGACCGGACTAGATCTTGGAGGGCAACTGACAGCCTTTTCACCAGGCAACTCCCTGGAAAGGCAAGAAGCTCCCCGAAGGAAGGTCTTGAACCACCATCGCCCATTAAGGGTGAGAAGTAAGGTGCTTGGCCCTTTTCTCTGCCACCTGATCTTTATTTTCATCCCCTGAAATGAGCTATACTGAAAAAACCTCACCCAGTTGCCTCAGCCTTGTCTGGTACAGAGTAACATTATCGGTGAGTCCAAACTCCATTTTACTCTTAGTTAGGGGGTCTTGGAATGTGACCTGAGAAGATGCTGTCCCCCGTTTGGTAGCTTTGCTAGGGTCTAGGACCCTCTGCGGAATCTTGCTGCCGAGTCTCCAAACGTGTGTTGGAGAAGACTTACTGCTGGGTGGAAGCACTGCCTCTGGTGGGATGAGGGATAAGGAAACACCCTCTCTCTTTCAATTCCCACACCCTCAGGCTGACTCCACTGATCCTCTCTCCAGGACACCAACTGAGGATGTGGATGGTTTTTTATCTTTCGAGCCTCTCAGAGACCGTTCTTAGGACCTATCCCTCTCACTTTTCTTGGGATTCCTCATGGGAACTTATCAGTCTCCTGTTACAAGAGAGTCTCTGCTGGAGCGTCTTATCAGAAATCTGTGTTCTCCCTGGAGAAAGAGATCTACCCTAAATGGTTTATATTCTTTTGTAACGCGGCTTGGCCAGAATATAAACTGGGGGACCAGGAGGTCTGGCCCCAAGGAGGTTCCTTAGCAGCTAATACCCTCCACCAACTTAATTTGTATATCTAGAATAATAAGGAATGGGCCGGCATACCATATATTCAGGGATTTTTTGGGTTAGCTTGTCGGCAGGATTTGAGCTCCACCCGTCACGTGTGCCTTCTTACTCCCTCTTTAATTACCCTGCCTCTGGAGTATGTAGACCCCTTGTCCTTGCTGCCCCTGTTTCTTGCCACCCACTTCTACCCCCTATCCTCCATCAACTTTCCCTTTTCCCCCTCCTTCTTCCATCTCTATACCCACCGTTGCCTCCAGGCACAGGGTCAGGGTTGGCACCAGTGGCTGCAGCAACCAACCCCAGCTTCCTTCTCCCTCTTCCTCCTCCTCCTCCACCTCCTGACCCCTCACCTGCTCTTCAAGCCCTTCCAAGCCCCCACTGTAGCCCATCAGTTCCCTCTTAAACAGGTTGTGAAACCAGAGGGCCTTGTTAGAATTCATGTTCTCCCTGTCAGACCTCTCCCAGGTTGTGTCAAAACAGGCGTCTTTTCTACTGATCCAACCAGGTTTACCAAAGAGTTTCAATATCGATCTTTCTTATGATCTTACTTGGAAAGACATTCATAGTACTTTAACTACTACTACTACTAATTCTGAGGAGTATAATTGCATCTATGAAAAGGCCTGAGAATTTGCCAGTGAACTTTATCATACCCAACCTGCTCAGTACCCTCCTGGCACCACGGCAGTGCCAGAAGACTCTAACTGGGATCATCAGCGTAATTCCCCAGATAGGGAAAGGTGAGATCATATGATATCTTGTCTTACACAAGGCATAAAGCAGGTTATTGTTAAACAAGTTAATTATGATAAAATAAAATAAAGAAATTGAGAGTCTAATGAAAACCCTGCTTTCAGAGACTATGCAACCTTACACCAATCTAGACCCTGACCCTCCAGAGGGCAAGACTATGAGAACTATGCATTTTATTTCCCAGTTGGCTCCGGACATAAAAATAAAACTTCAAAAATTGGAAAAAGGTCCACAGATCTTTCAATCAAAACTTTTATTATTTAAAAAAAATTTTTTTTGAGTTAGAGTCTCACTCCATCGCTCAGGCTAGAGTGCAGTGGCACGCTCATGGCCACCCCAGTGTTGACCTGCTGGGCTCTGGTGATCCTTCCACCTCAGCCCTCCAAGTGGTTGGAACCACAGGTGTGTGGTATCATGCCCGGATAATTTTTTGATTTATTGTAGAGATGAGGTCTCACCATGTTGCCCAGGCTGATCTTGAACCTGCGAACTCAGGCAATCCTCTTGCCTCGGCCTCCCAAGGTGCTGGGATTATAGTCTTGAGCCGCCATGCCCAGCCTCAGTCAAAACTTTTAGACCTGGCTTTCAAAGTCTATAATAATTGAGAGGAGGAACAAAGAGAGGACTGGAAACAAAAGAGACACACCCTCTAGCTTCTGGCCTCAGTTCCACTGGAGCTAGAAACAGAGACACAAACTCAAGAGGTTCAGGAATTGCTCAGGCTAGGTATGCTCCACCAGGACCCGTTTCGAGTGCAGTCAATCAGGACATTGGGCAAAGGACTGTATCATACCGCCTCCATCTACCCCATGTCTGAGGTGCAGCCAGGTTGGACACTGGGAAAGTGATTGCCATGTTTGCCCAGCTGGACAGAGGTGTACTCCTCACCTGCCTGCAGTTGGCACCATCTACCAACTCTCAGGCACTAGCAACGTGCCCAGCAGCCTTAAGGTTAGTTTCTGAGCCAGACCTGTTGGGACCTTTACAGTCCAATTGACACACCTCTGGATCAGTTCAAACCCAAGCATTTTTCCAGAGCACACCATTGAGCCATCTGAGCAAGTTAAAATCTCTGTATCTGGTAGGCTTGTTTTGTTCATTATCAACATGGGGGCTGCCAGCTCAGCTTTACTGAATTTCTGTGTCCTCTTCTCCCTTCCCCCAACTCCGTGGTAGGGGTCAAAGGCATTATTTCTTTTTCAGAGTCTCACTCTGTTGCCCAGGCTGGAGTCTCACTCTGTCACTCCCGGCTACTGCAGCCTCGGCCTGCTGGGCTCAGGTGGTCCTGGGCTCAGGTGGTCCTTCTGCCTCAGCCTTCCAAGTAACTGGAACTACAGACACATGCCACCACGCCCAGCTATTTTTTTTTTTAATTGTAAAGATGAGGTCTCGTCAAGTTGTCCGGGCTGGTCTCAAACTCATGGGCTCAGGCAATCCTCTCACCTTGGCCTCCCAAAGTGCTGGGATTATAGGCGTGAGCCACTGCACCTGGCCAGAAGGCATTACTTCTAAACCTCTGTTCACTTATTCTGTGTCTACTCAGAAATCAAATGTTCTACCACTAATTTTTAGTTATCCCCACTTGCTCTTTGGAAGAGATATTATGTGTAAGCTAGGAACATACCTCATTGTCTACCCAGAACCTTCTCCCCTTTGTCTCATTGGAGTACTTCACAGAGCAATAGCGTTTCCTGAGCCTTCTCCCATTCACAGTAGGACATAACACCCCTACCACATCCTTACATCCCATCCCGCATTCAGGAGCAGGTCCCTCCTCAGGTCTGGGACACCTCTACTCCTGGCAGAACCTCACATGTTACACCTGTCTCCATCCAGCTTAAGGACCCACTCTCTCTCCCTAACAAGCCTCAGTATCCCATTAGTCATAAAGCTTTACAGGCCCTTAAGCCTTTAATTATCAAGTTCTTGGTGGATGGAATCCTTAAACTTACTAATTCCCCTTATAATACTCCCATTCTTCCAGTCCATAAACCAGACAGAACTTACCACTTGGTCCAAGATTTGCACATTATCAAGGAGGCTGTTATTCCCTTGTACCCCACTGTTCTCGATCCATATACCCTCCTCAGTACTGTGATGCCTAACACAGAGTACTTTGCTGTGTTGGATCTCAAGGATGCACTTTTTATTATTCCATTATCCCCAGAGTCTTATAATATTTTTGTTTTCACATGGACTGATCCAGACACCAATAATTCCCAACAACTCACTTGGACAGTGCTTCCTGAGGACTTTTGTGATAGCTTCCACCTTTTTGACCAGGCATTAGCCTCTAACCTCTCCCAGCTTTCATTTACAGAGAGCACCCTCATTCAGTATATTGGTGATTTGCTACTGTGTAACCCAACTCTCTTCCTCTCAGCAGAGATATGGCTACCCTTCTTATTTGTCTTTGTAATAGGGGATACTGAGTATCCCTCTCTAAGGCTCAGTGAAATTTACAAGAAGTTACTTACTTGGGGTTTCAACTGTTATAACCAGAGTGCGAGAAAGAAGTCGCCAATGTGCAGAGAATCTGATTTTGGGTCCTGTAATAGCTGTTGGAGAGGGCTAACGCCTCTGAAATCTCTCGACCCAAGCAAAGCAAGCAGGGGGCTTTTATAGGCAAAAACCAATTACAGTTTACATTTCAGGGAGGGGTCAGTGTTGGGGATGGAACAATTTGTAGTTACCTGTTTGCTTAGTTTGGCGGTTGGCCAGTTTGCTGTTTGCTTAACAGGATGTGAGGGGTAGGGGATTTCCAAGAAAAAGTTACAGTTCAGGGGCTAAGTGCAGGTCTGGTTATACCTGATCTGGTTATATGCAGTCTGGTTAAATGAAGGGGGAAAGCTGCATTTGGGCAGCAGGCAGGCAACCAAAATGAAAGATTTTAACAGAATGGAGTCACGTATGTTAAACAAGTTTTTACAGGTTATTATAGGTTATACAGCCATATAGGTTTTACAGACATTTCACAACTTAGCCCAGGACATAGAGCTTTAACTCCCTAGAGAAAACTGCTTATTGCTTCCTTACTCTTTCCTCAGTGCATTCTTAGGGCTCACAGGTTATTTTAGAATTTGGACCCTAACTATAACCTCATAGCTACACCTCTGTACAAGGCCACTCAGGGTCCAGAACGTGAGCCCTATAGACTGGCATTCTCTGGCACAAACTGCCTTCAAGAACCTTCAAAATGCTCTCACTTGGGTTCCAGCCCTGACCCTGCCTAACCTTCAAAAATGTTTTCTCCTCTCTACAAGGGAGAGGAGAGGAATAGCATTAGGGCTACTGGGATAAAAATATGGACCAGATCTAAAAGCCATGGCTTTTCTTTCAAAACAGCTGGATAATATGGCAAAGGGATGGCCACCCTGCCTCAGAGCACTGGCCTCGACAGCCCTGCTGGCCCAGGAGGCTAGCAAACTTACTTATGGACAGCGCATGGCTGTGTATTCCCCGCATCTGTTTGCAGACATCTAGAATAACAATGCTTATAGATTTCTTACCAGCTCACAACTTACTAAATACCAGACTCTCCTGGTGGGAAACCGCAATATCACTGTCCAGAAATCGAATACACTAAACCTAGTTATTCTCCTTTCCCTGCCAAGACCTATAGAGCACTGTTATCCAGAAATCTTTCAACACTTATAGGGCAGTTAGAGTGGACCTAATAGACATTCCCCTCTCAGATTCAGAGTATGTGTGGTATATAGATGGAAGTAGCTTTATTCTGAATGATGAAAGAAGGACAGGATATGCTATAGAAAATGCACCTCTAGGCTGGACGCGGTGGCTCACGCCTGTAATCCCACACTTTGGGAGCCGAAGGTGAAAGGATTGCCCGAGCCCAGTGGTTCGAGACTAGCCTAGGCAACATGGTGAGACCTCATCTCTACAATAAATCAAAAAAAATTAGCCGGGCATGGTGGCACATGCCTGTGGTTCCAGTTACTTGGAAGGCTGAGGCAAAAGGATTGCCCGAGCCCAGTAGGTCGAGGCTGTGGTGACTGTGAGCGTGCCACTGCATTCCAGCCTGGGTGACAGAGTGAGATTCCAGTTAAAACAAAAATAAAAACAAAAACGTGCGCCCCTCTACCTCCAGGTACTTCTGCTCAAAAGGCAAAACTCATTGCTTTAACTCAGGCACTTTCTTTGGGCAAAAACAGGCTTAACGTATACACAGACTCAAAGTCTGCCTTTCACATCCTGCATTCCCACACAGCTATTTGGAAAGAAAGAGGACTATTAACTACTAAGGGAACTCCTATTAAACATGCCTCTTTAGTTTTACAACTTATTAAAGCAGCCCACCTTTCAGCTCAGGTGTAAGACACTGTAAAGGACACCAATGGTCAAGCAGCCTAGAGGCACTGGGAAACGGCAAGGCTGCCAGAGAAGTTAGAAAGGCAGCCCTTGCTCCCTACCCAGTCACTGTGTCACTGACTATCCCTTCTATTATTCCTGAATACTCAGAGGAAGAAAAACAGCTTCTACAGTGGCAAGGGGCTGTAGAAAATGGGCCATGGCTAACACTCCAGGGAAGGCTCATTTTACCCGCCAGTCAAGAGAACGAAATTCTCACACACCTTCACACTTCATTGTATATAAGAAAAAAAACCTTTATACAAGCTTTTAAAGTCTCAGATTATCTGTACCAATTTGAACTCTAAATTAAAGTCTATTACTCAGGCTGGGCACAGTGGCTCCTGCCTATAATCTCAGCACTTTGGGAGGCCGACGTGAGAGGATTGCCTGAGCCTACAGGTTCAAGACCAGCCTGGGCAACTTGGTGAGACCTCATCTCTATAATAAATTAAAAATTAGCCGGGCATGGTGGTGCGTGCCTGTAGTTCCAGCTACTTGGAAGGCTGAGGTGGAAGGATCGCCTGAGCACAGCAGGTTGAGGCTGCAGTGGCCGTGAGCGTGCCCTGCACTCCAGCCTGGATGACAGAGCGAGATTTCAACTGAAAAATAAAAAAATAAAGTCTATTACTTAAGCCTGCTTTGTCTGCTGGACAGTCAGTTCCCAGGGACATTTAAGGACTCTACCTTCTCTCCCCACTCATCAATTAAGGGGACACCTGCTAGGACAAGGCTGACAACTTGATTTTACTCATATGCTGAGATACAAGAGATATAAATATCTGCTTTCTTTCTTTCTTTTTTTTATTTTGAGCTGGAGTCTCACTCCGTCGCCCAGGTTGGAGTGCAGTGGCACGCTTACAGTCACACCAGCATCAATCTGCTGGGCTCCCGCGATCCTTCCACCTCAGTCTTCCAAGTAGCTGGAACCACAGGTATACACTACTACATCCAGTTAATTTTTTATTTTATTGTAGAGATGAGAGCTCACCAAGTTGCCCAGGCTGGTCTTGAACCCACGGGTTCCTGCAATCCACTCACCTCAACCTCCCAAAGTGGTGGGATTACAGGCTAAGCCACTGAGCCTGGCCTGTTAGCTTTCACTGATACCTTTTCAGGCTGGCTGGAGACCTTTCCCACCACTTCAGAAAAGGTCTCAGAGATTTCACAAGTTCTAATAAATGATATATTTCTCACTTTGATCTTCCTGTTTCTTTACAAAGTGACAACAGTACAGTTTAATTTCCCAAATGACACAACAGGTTTCAGAAGCCCTTGACATAGATTTTAATTTCCATGCAGCTGATCATCTCCAGTCCTCAGGAAAAGTGGAAAAGGCACATTCCACTTTTTAAAAAATATTTATTTATTTTGAGTTGGAGTCTCACTCTTGTTGCCTAGGCTAGAGTGCAGTGGCATGCTCATGGCCAACCCAGTGTCGACCTGCTGGGCTCTGGAGATCCTTCTGCCTTAGCTTTCCAAGTAGCCAGAATTACAAGTGTATGCTACCATGCCCAGCTAATTTTTCTTTTTAATTGTAGAGACAAAGTCTCACCAAGTTGCCCGGGCTGGTCTCGAACTCACGGGCTCAGGCAATCCTCTCACCTTAGCCTCCCAAAGTGCTAGGATTACAGGTTGAGTCACCGTGCCCAGCCACATTCCACTTTTAAACATTTAACCAGGTTATCTATGGAATTTAAACAGGGATGGCCACAGCTTTTGCCTGTGGCCCTCCGAAGATTTAGAGGTACTTCTAAAGCTCCTTTGACCTTCATTCCCTTTGAACTTATGTATGGGCAGTCTCTTCTGTAATGCTACAGCATGGAATACTTACAGAGCTCCCTCCTTTGGAAAATTATCTTCCAGTCTTAGAACTAGCCAGGAAACCTTTAAGGGACTATGGTGATCAACATTCCCCTGCTCCCTGAGGGGACCCACTTACAGTATCTTAGATAAAATCCGGAGACTGGGTACTTTTCAAAGATTTACCTGGCCAAGCTAAACCCCTCCAGCCACCATGGAAGGGGTACTTTCAAGTAATCTTAACCACCGGGTGCGGTGGATCAAGCCTATAATCCCGGCACTTTGGGAGGCTGAGGTTAGAGGATTGCCTGAGTCCGGGGCTTGGGACCAGCTTGGGCAACTTGGCAAGACCTCGTCTCTACAATTAAAAAAAAAAAAAAATTGAGCCGGGCTCGGTGGCTCAGCCTGTAATCCCGCGCCTTTGGGAGGCTGAGGTGAGTGGATTGCCTGAGCCCGCGGGTTTGAGACCCGCCTGGGCAGCGAGACCTCATTTTTACAATAAATCAAAAAATTAGCTGGGCGTGGTAGCACGCGCCTGTAATTCCGGCTACTTGGAAGGCTGAGGCGGAAGGATCACCAGAGCCCAGCAGGTCGAGGTTGCGGTGGCCGGGACCGGCCACTGCACTCCAGTCTGGGCGCCAGATTGAGACTCCAACTCAAAAAAAAAAAAAAAAAAGATTTATAAGGAAGATTCACTCCCCAAAGACAGGAAGCAGGTCTACACTCTAGATGAGTGTGGCACCGTAGCCCCCAGGGCCCTGGCTTAAATCCTTTTCCCTGGAGATGTTGCAATCAGGTAGATGTGACCGCTGTGACTTCCTTGTTGACCACTTGTGAATGTCTTGGAGACCCTGAAGGGGGTCCTGGTCACCATGCCCTGAGTGTACAATGGGTCGATACTGGTCATGCTTGAGAAGTCTGGGTTTCTAAAATAGACAAAGTACAATAGGCCGGTACCAGTCATGCTTAAGGAGTCTGTGTTTCTGAAAAGACAAAGTCAGCAAAGTTAATCTTTACCTAGAGTATGTATTTCTCCAGGACACAACACTTTCTCATCATTGTGTTAGAGTTTAGGAACAAGATTAAAAAAATGCATTTCTCCAGGACATAGCCTCCACTTTCCCATCATTGTGTTAGGGTTTAAGAACAAGATTAAAAAATGGCTTCCAGCTCTTGGTCTGTCCTTTCAGATCCACTTATCCAGACTCAAGACAGTGCTTCTGCCACCCCCAGAAAGTTCTGCTCTGGAACAATGGATGCCAAAACTATACACCTCAGAGACTCTAGGTGACCTCAAGAGATTGAGAAGAAGGAGTAACTGGGAACTCAGGCAGGAGTTTCAGGGAAACACTGCCCAAGATGACAAATCTGAACAGGCATGCCTCAATCCTATTCCACAAGAAAGGAATTAATACAAACTGCACACTGTCACCCAGTCCACTTAAATGATCCCAACCCACACCAGTGAGAGGATGAGGCTGTGGTTTCTGCAAGACTAACACTTCCAATAGTCTCCAAAAGATTCAAATCTCAGTGATCGCAAGGAGACTGGGAGTACAAGATAAGACTCAAATTGTTATCCGAATGGAGCATCCATCACAAAATGGTGCCCATGAGACTGGCTCCTAAAGCTATGCATGCCCAGCACCTCGAGGCAGGGCAGACACTTGGAAATTGGGGTGAAGCACCCACTTGGCAGCCTGCCAGCAGCAGTGACTTTGACTTCTGGTCTTCAGAGTTCCCTAGTTCAGCCCCAGGAGCTATTGGTGGGTTTGAACAGTTTTGTCTTTACTGTTTTTTGTTCTCCTTGAACCTTTGTGTTTTTTTAATTATTTTCTTTATTGTTTTGTATGTGTTGTTTTATCCCCATGGTTCCTCAAGTTTCCTTTTTAAACATTTGCATTTGCTGGACAATTCCATTTTTAAAAAAATTCCTCTAGCCCTGTTTAAAGCTGAAAAATACATTTGGTTCATGTGCATTGCTTACAAAGAAAAAAGAGAAAAAATTGTGAAAAAAAACCAACTTAATATATTTGGGATTGATATTTGGTATTTATTTCAAAGTACTTTTTTGTGCTGTGAACGTTTTCTGCTATGATGTGTGTCTGTATGTTTAAGTTATTGTAAATATTTAAGCTATAAATATGGCTGTTTTTTTATACCACCCTCTACCAGGACTGCTGCAGCATTCCACTGAGTATAACAGTATTTTAATTTAAAAAATAATTGAAAGTGGAAAAAACAAATAAAGATAACAGTAAATACACCTACTCAACACGGACCTCACTGGTGTGCTACTTTTCCTGTTTGTGGTAACTTTAAGTCTAACTTACCCACTCATAGGTAAAGCCCCAATAGTGCCCGGTGTTGTGCCACCCACTCCAAACCTAGATGCCCAATATAACTTACAGTCAGCTGCCACTCCTCCACCACCAGGTGACTTTCTACTTACAGAGCCCCTGCTAGGGTTTCATGGAGACTCTGATAATTTTTGCCATGAGCAACAGCCTAATGTAGCAGCATTCCAAGATATATGGGAAACATTGTACTCTACCCCATCATCTACAGAATGGGCACAACCAGGCCTCCCAAGAAATCCCTGATATTTTATTTTATTTTTTTTGAGTTGGAGTCTCACTCTGTTGCCCAGACTGGAGTGCAGTGGCCGCTCCCGGCCTCCACAGCCTCGACCTGCTGGGCTCCGGTGATCCTTCCACCTCAGCCTTCCAAGTAGCCGGAATTACAGGCACGCGCTACCACGCCTGGCTGATTTTTTGGTTTATTGTAGAGATGAGGTCTCGAACCCGCGGGCTCAGGCAATCCACTCACCTCAGCCTCCCAAAGGCGCGGGATTACAGACTGAGCCACCAAGCCCGGCTCCCTGATATTTTAAAGTCAATATTTGTTAAACACAGAGCTGTACTATTGATAACCTCAGTGCAGGTTATTTAGAAACTTAGAAACCCAGTTCTCACTCAAAACTAATGGAACCGACAATTTGGGAGTTTATTCTTTCCAAAAGTTTGATCAAATTGTCCATTTCCTCAATGGAACTATGATTCTGGCACACTACAGTGGTCGACTTGTAGCAACTAACTGGCTCTCTTGCAGAGGAGAGGGCTATTGGGAGAAATGTTACACCCAGAACTCAAGGTCAAATCCCACTGTAAAACTCGCAGAGACATGGAAACAAATTATGTAGACATTCAACTCCAGACTCAAGACTTTGAAGGATCTGTTGTGAGTACGGGATTGATTCCTACCGTAAAATCTCAAATTGCTAGAGTTGTTGTTTATATCTTCCCCAATCTCCAAGATTTAATATGATGGGACCACTATGTTGCAGAATATACCTCCCTAGCATTAGCTGTGCTTAATAAAGAAGGAGATATCAAACAGTATATAATGGTTGACCACATGGCATTGAATTTTCTATTGGCAAAGGCAGGAGGTCTTTGTGGAGTGGTAGGTAGTATTTGTTGTACTACCACTGATGATATACAATCCAATATATCAAATTATGTTAAGTTAGAAGCTTTAGCTGAACGTACCTTTACTTTACAGGATCATTTTCAACTTTCTGCTATCGTATCAACTGCCATGGCAGTTTTTATGATGTTTTGTTTTTTGTTTTTTTGGAAAATATATTTCATTAGAAAGTAAATGAGAGAGAGAGAGAGAGAGAGAGAGAGAGAGAGAGAAGAGATTCGCCTTCCCAAGGTAGGGAAGGGGGCCAAGGCTCAGGAAAACAATGGTGGCCATAGCTCCATTGTTGGCTAAACTCTGGCCAGACCAGAGTTTAGCCAACAATGGCCCATGTTTTGTTTAATCATAGTTGTTTGTGCTTTTTGCATGCTGCTTTGTCCTTATGAAATAAACAATGCTTTATGGACTTTGGCCCTGGCATTCCTGTCCTCTTATCTTAAGCAAGGTGATAGGTAGAGACAGCTCTATCGCCCTATCTAGCAGGAAGCAATTAGAGAAACTATAAACTACAGAAGTTAATAGCTGTCCCTATTTCTCAGCTATAAATAAGAATATTTCAAAACAACAAGAGGAAGGAAAGGAAAGAGTAGAGTCAAGATGGAGTTGCTTTAGTCAAGAAGCAGCCATTTTTAAATGAGTTTTTCCTTTTTCTTCACATGCTGGTTAGTTATTGTGTACCCCACACATCTCACCCTCTAATCATTAGCCAAGGACAAACCCGGTTTACCGGAGATAGCCATTATACCTGTCTTGCACCTTTTAAGTATATTTTGTACTACTTTTTAAATCCTAAATATTTGTTTCCTGGCAATGCAAAACCAAGCTAGTCTCACCTATTGTGATCAGCTCTCTACCATCACCACCTGAAGTCACAATACTAATTGCCTTGACAACAGCAAAAGAAGCAAGATGAACACCCAAGAATGTAGTTGCTAAAGAAATTTACTATCACTGTTTCCTTATAGAAACTTTAAAAACTCTCTCTCCTTAAAGCATATGACTCCTTTGCCTGTGACTGTTGGCCCCTTTCTGTGTGTGAAAAGTGAATGATAAACTGTTTCTTTCTTTTTTCCAAGTCTTTGCTTTATTCCCGTGGCACTGCCCTACCTTGCCTCAGTTTACCCTCACAGCACTGATGTTTTGGACTTGGTCAGTTGGGTCTTTTCTCTTCCCCCTCAATGGAGGAGGATTAGATATTCAGCATTTTATTTTGATTATTTTTATTTTTGATGCCCTTATTTATGGCACAGTCGGCATTTTAAAATTTCATGCTTAGTACTTAAGCATTTGTAATCACCTTTGAATAAGTGTCAAAGCTAGTGACCTTCCTGTTCAACCAGAAGTCAACTAACTAAAATAGGACAGAGCTGAGACTAAAACTCAGGTCTCCTGACTCCCAACCAAATGCTCTTTCTGGTATGCTCCAGCTTCTGGTTCTGCCTAGCCATTGTGGAACAGATAGAATGTACTTGGCTGCCCCAAACTCCCAGGGCCATGAATGAGAGTTGGAGCTAAGGGAGGGTTGTGTTCCCAGAATGGAATTCTGTTGTGCCTTAGCAATAGAATTGTGCCCAGCATACTTTTGTTTTTGGACAACTCCCTTTCTTCTGTAAAATGGGAGCAGAGTCTACTTAATCCTTCAGCTACTGCTGAGATCAGGGATGAAAGTGTGGTGGGCTGTTCTGCGGTTATTTTGTGATGGATGAGGATGATGGATTATGTTCAAGTTGTGGAATCTTAAGAGTCAAGTGTTGGGAGGAACCTTGGAAGCAAACTGTGGTCGCAAGCAGCATCATGTGGTCAGATGAGCATGGAAGACTCCGCAGAGCCAGAGGGCGAGAGTTTCCTCTTAGCAGTGAGCCTCCTGTCTTTGGAAATGTCTTCAGAGATGCCATGGTTTCCAGTCCCTGCACAATTTCTTTTCTAACGTTCACTCGGCAGAGCTGGCAGAGCAGCTGTGCAGTGTTAGGAATCATTTTATGCCAGAGATCTTTCAGCTGGGAGAACGTCACGGGTTACTAATAACAGTAACAACCAGCACCGTTCACTGCTTGCCTGTTAAGCTTCAGGCACTTTTCCTACCATATTATTTCATATCTAGAATCGTGGAGAGACGCTGAACGATCATGGCCTCTACTCCTTTTCTTTTCTACTCTCCCTCATGGTACAATGACCTCTACTTCTTAGGTGAGCAAATAGAGGTTTAACATTTAGTCCACAGTCTCGCAGGGATGGAGCCTGGATCAAATTTAGGTTTATGAGATTCCAAAAACGTTTCCCGGCTTTTCTTCTTGTTCAGTTGCATTTTCTATCTTGCTCCAAAAAAGGAGAAAGGAGCGGCTTCGGTGCTCCACTTCCTGCCTTCCTAGGAAAAGAGGGGAGACTAGCAGTCTTGAGACTAGAGCCCCTTCCGGCGCCGCCAAGCCTTGGCAGGGTCTGGAAGTGGGCTGGACTTGCCAAGCTGTGGGCGGGGCCCGGCGGTGGGCGGGGCCCGCCACGCCGCGGGCGGGGCCTGGAGGTGGGCTGGACCGGCCATGCCGTGGGCGGGGCCTG